>NC_056728.1:248208063-248265563 GCF_019279795.1 Protopterus annectens | reverse complement strand
TGTGCAGCATGGCTCTGTGGAATTTTTGTAGTAGTGAGATTTGAACATGGTAGGGCAAGGGCACAGAAAATGGCAGCATATTATCTTTAACAGCTTCAGGCAATGAACTGTTCATCATGTCAGTGGTGGCCATACTTACTGCAGTGCAGGACTAGGCCATGTGACTCAAAGTAGGTTCTGCCTTTGCAATGAAAGGGTTGCTCAGTGGTAAGAGTTCTTCCTCAAAAATCCAGGTTCAGACCTGACCTCCCTTGACGTTCGATCAGTGTCTGCATGGAGTATGTATGTTCTCACCATATCTCCATGCATTTTCTCCAGGTATCTCTCTCACACTATACATACATGCACACACACATATGCACGCATATTGTAGTTACTGTACCCCTGAAGCCTAGGATGTGGCTGAAAAGAGTGCACAGTTCAGACTATACTTACCTGATTAATAAATGAAAAAAAAAACATGTCTGTGTAGTGGCCATTATTTACATCACAGTCTTGCTATAATTCACAAATATGTTGAACTTAGCATCAAGAAGGAAACCCTACAACAGTCTTTCATTGCAACGGTGGAAGAACTGCAAATTGCCTGCAGCTGTAGTAGTTTATGAGGGGAGTTTTTGTATTGAGGCTTGGTTGGATGTCATGAGTGACTGATATGTTTCTATTGTATATGACCAAACTAATTTAATGTTGAATTAAAAACACCAACTAAAAAAGTTCAAACATACACAATACTGAAAATGAAAAGTATCGAGTAAAATAATATCGAGAAAGGAAAACAATCTTGTCTCCCTCCCCATAACACTAGCCTCAAATTTGTGTGAATAGAGGCAGTGTTATGCAAAGGTTTGTATGACATTAAGGTGTAGTGTTAGGGTTGAGGGAAAGGGCATCATTAGGGTTACGTTTAGCACCCATTACTAAGGTGGTGCAGGGGACATTTCTAATATGTGTGCACAGTTTTATTTGTAGCTATAAATATCCGAGTGTGAGCTTCAACTAGCTATGGCACTTTTTTCCCTTTTTTATCTGACTATTGACCCTGTGTGTATTGAAGGGATGGCTTCTCAGTTTGTTGCTTACAATAATCCACTGGTGGCTTTGTTAAAGAAGCTAAACGGGAAACTCTGTTCTTACAGCATAGCTGGTTCACCTCTATTACTTTGTGTTAGGTCTCAGGCATGGTATACTGTATTCTGTCTGTAAGTTGCAGTGCAATGCTGTGTTTCTCTATTTTATAGGACATGCACCCCACCACCAGAGTTTTTGCACTGAGGTTCTATAGGCACAGAAAACTGAATCACTGTGCACTTTTTTGTTGCTTTATTTCTGTGCATTAGTCTTACATACCCTGCACCATGTCTATGAAACCCAGCTGTATAGCAATAATAATATGACATTCCTCTGTAAGAAACTTAACAGCGTTCTTTCCTCAAAAGGTAGTGGAACAGCTGTAACCTGAATTTTAATATGAACATTTATTTTTGTTAAATGCATCTGGTATTTTAATGAGAAATGTCTTCTTTTATGTCATTTTTTTTCCATCACAGCAATTAAAATGTTTAAAATGGAATAAGAAAAAAATCTAATTAAAATGCTTAAAGCTACACTTTAATACAGAAATGAATATTCAAAGTTATTTTTAACAGCTCATCGCATTTGTTTTATAATGTTTGTCATCACAGTACCCATATATAAATAAAACTGGTATCTATACTTTTCTTCTAAACCGGGAAAACCTGAAAGGATTGTAGTTCATCAATGTTTAATGGGGATTTTATTTATTTATTTTATTGTATTTTACATTTGTTTACTGGGGAAGTATGACTGGGATAAAGACCCATTTTCAGCGGAGGCCCAGGGAGAAAAGCTCCACATACACACATTATACAAAAATTTATAGAAGAAATTATACAAAACTTATACAAGAAATTATACAAAAAATATATACGAGACATACAGTACACCAGAAATTAAATGTTATGCTATTATAGCTGACATTTGTATTTTAAGCTTACAAAGGGCTATATCTTTGTAATGGTTTGAGATACCCTCCTGAAATTTAGGAATAAAGATTAGGATAAGACAGATGGATAATCAGCTACATATTATAAACAACATGTGACTTTGGTTATAAATGCCTGCATTTTGAATGTCTTTTTCCTTTCTGTATATTGATGACAACAGTAGAGATATAACTTTTATAGTGATCTCTGTTTTTTCAGTGCTAATTTTATATTAACACAATATGGATATAGGAGTTCCAGGATGGCTGCAAGCTGATCAACAGCATAACTTCAGCTCTCCCAGTGTGAAAGCAAAGTGAGAAAAAGGAGTGCCATTGAAATGTTTTTTGGTAAAATTCAGTTACTGGCTGGTAAATTCACTGCCTGTAAAAACTTGCAAGAAAATCAACCAGAAAAGGTGAAGGTCTGGAAAGGGTTCTACAGCTGCTCAGCAAAATGCAGTTCAGACTTCAGCTCTGGTTCAAGATATGGCTTCCAGTAATTTAGAGATAAAAATAAATCAAATGTACTCAGAGGTGATTAAAATAAATGAAATATTCAAAGAATATATCAATTCAAACAACAAAAGGCTGGGAAAAAAAATAGAAGCTTTAACTACCCATTCAGATAAACTGATGAAACTGCAAAAATCAGAGGTTGAAGTGAAGAAAAAGCTGTCTGAATATGAAGTTTCTCAGGAAGAACTGTTTAAAAAAAAACAGAGTTAAAAGAACAGGCAGAGAAAACCTGTGATTATCTGCTGTACCTGAGAAACTGGAAGGAACATACTGTATTAATTTTATAAAACAAAAATAAGCAACTGGACTGGTGTTCCATGGCAGACTTTGTTAATTGAAAGGGCATATCGAGTGTATGTTCCAAACTTGGCCATAAGAAACCAGCCAAGACCTATATTAGTAAAGATGCAATCGTGCCAGCAGAAATCAGACAAAATTGTGGCAGAAGGGCAAAGTATTAAAAACTGCAGATAGTAGAGGGCTTGAAGAAAATGATTATTCACTGAACACTAGGCAGAAGAGAAGTAAATGTATCCCAGCAATCGGGGAATGTCGAGAGGCAGGTGTGAGATTCCATCTGCTGTAACCAGCTGTCTTCAAAGTGTTTTTCATGCAAGGTCAAAGTAATTTTTTAATGCAGAACAGGCTAAGGAAGAAATAAGAGTTTATCCAACAAAAAGTGAGTCAAGCAGAAGGGGGCTGTGCTTCTCATTCTTCTGATGGTGAGGTTCATAGAGAGGATTTGCCAGTGAAACCTCTTCCAATGTTACAAAGAAAAGTGTTTGAGAGACTGAAAAAAGCAGAGGAGCTAACTAGAAGAATCAGCAGTACCTTGGACTTGAACTAGTCTGATGTTGGGAAATGGAGATGGGCAGAAAGAAAACCAGCAGCTCTGAAATTAATGAATAAATAGAAGACTAAAAGGCATATTATCACATTTGTGAAATATGGTTTTGCAAGAAAGTGGCCAAAAATCATTGGACTTTTGTTGACTTTGTTAAACTTATGGGTGGACTGCAAAATGGGTCTACTTCATAGCACTGAAATTTCATAACGTTGAATTTCATAACATTGAGACCAAAACATCTAAATCCCAAAACAGCAAAACCCCAAAACATTGAAAACTCAAAACATTGAAACTGTGCTTCATAATATTGAAAACTACAGTGCATATGTATATAACATCCCATCCACCTACACCACCACCTAACTAACAAACTTTCTACTATGTTTCTGCAGGGGGGCAAGCCCCCCCTGCCCCCCTGATGTGGGGGGCTCTGCCCCCACACCCACCTGTAAATTAAATATACCAACTCCAAGATCGCACTACAGTAGAAAAAAGTTAGTTAATTTCCTAACCTCAGTGTATGCTTTAGGAAATTTACTTTTTTCTACTGTAGTACGATCTTGGAATTGGTATATTTAATTTATGGGGAGGTGGGGGGCAGGGCACCCCACATGGGGGTGCTGGGCTCTTGCCCCCTGCAGAAATGTAGTAGAAAGTGTGTTAGGTGGTGTTATAGGTGGAGGGAATCTTATTTAATTGTACAATATAGTTTTCAATGTTATGAAGCTCAATCTCAGTGTTCTGATTTTTCAACGTTACAAAGACATACAGCTGGGGTGTTTCTCCCTGGGCCTCTGCTGAAAATTGGCTTTGTTCCAAGTTGGACTTTCCTGGTTACCAAATGATAAATAAATAATTAAAAATAAATGTTTTGGGTTTTCAGTGTTTTGAATTTTCGATGTTATGGTCTCAGTGTTATGAAATTTCAATGTTATGGAGTAGACCCCTGCAAAGTATATACCTCACTTTTTATCATTAATGTTTAGAAAGACACTAAAATGAAGAAAAGTAACTAAGTTTAACAATTTTTGTTCTTAATAGTATCTGTATAAAACATTTCATGATATAAACAGCTTGTTTTATACAGCAAAATAATTTTGTGTAGTTCGGGTATTTTAAATGTTCTTTTCTTCAGTGACTGTTGTATGGGTTAAAGATATTAAAGTAAACAAGTACTTTTTAGTTGTAAGAAATATATGTTTTACAGTATAACGATAGAAAGAGCTGGGCAAGTTTAATGTTTATATGCTGTGATCCTAGGCTGCTGGGGTGGGGGTGTAAAATTGCACTAATTACATTATGTTATTAGAATTAGGATGTTTTCTCTTTTTATTTTATAAGGGTGAATGTCTACATTTGGCTATAGCTGTGAAACAGGTGTTTTTTTTTTGTAAGCTTATAGGCTGTAAAATAAGACAAAATGATGAAAGCCATGATGCTATGCTTCAAACAAAACAATTGCAGAGATAGTAGCTTGTATGTTTTCCACTGGCAAATGTTTAGTGGAATCAAGATGTCTGCATTTGAGGGTAGCTGTGCATTCTTTTCTAAGTAAAATTTACAAAGACTCATTGCTGAATACATTTCCATGGAGACAAGCAGTCTGCAGGTTCACGCAGTTAATCTTGAGAATTCTGAGTATTCTTTGCTGAGGGAAATGCAAAATTTAAAGGTACAATGGCAAGCAGTTCAGTGAAAAAAATGTTTGAAATTATGGGAACCAAGTAAGAGGTAATAACCTCCCTAGCAGCCTTAATATTTCAGTGCAGCTAATACAACACTGTACAATTTAGTTTTATTTAAAGATAGCTAGTACACCTTTCCTACAGCTAAAAGTTAATGTTTTCTAAAAGCATAAAATCTATTTCTCTACCTGGGAAGACAGATAATAAACAGATAGCAATCAGAGTAAGTGGGAGCACTGGCTTGTAGCCAGACGTCCCTATTTGGGCGGGACTGTCCCGAGATCAGCAGCCTGATCCCGAGTCCCGCCCTGCCAGTTTAAATCCCGGCCAG
This sequence comes from Protopterus annectens, assembly GCF_019279795.1. Classification (NCBI taxonomy): domain Eukaryota; kingdom Metazoa; phylum Chordata; order Ceratodontiformes; family Protopteridae; genus Protopterus; species Protopterus annectens. The sequence goes on along the minus strand of NC_056728.1, from coordinate 248,260,176 downwards.
CCTCCGCCTTGTTTGTGTGTTTTTTTTTTTTGATTGGTCCGTGGGCCAATCAAAAATCGCTAAACACGGAGCTACTTGTGTTGAATGCAGAACTGCAATGCATTAAACTCCATGCTTAGTGCAGAGCTAATGTTCTTTAATGTGGAACTCTGTTCCGCATTAAAGACCTTTTTTTTTTTTTTTTTTGGTCTTCACTTGCCGTGAGAGACCTTTTTTTTTTTTGTCCCTACCTGGCTGGTTGGAAATCTGGCAACCCTGCTTGTGGCATGCACTTTAGCATGCTTAACCTTAATTTTAGGCTAGATAATGGCCTGTAGGTCATACCATAAATTTGGAACAATTATTCCCTTCTGGAGGGTTAAATTTCATGCTGTTTAAGATGTATATAGTTTTGTGTGCTTGTTCCAAGTTAATAGAAGATAGGGGTGTTCTATATAGTTTTTTTTGTTTTGTTTAAGGGTTTTCATTAAAACAAAAACTCTTGAAAAATATTACATAGGTTCAAATGGAAATGAAACAGTTGTACAAAAGATCAGCCTACCAAACATTAGTATATGCATTTAAAAAAAAAGCTGGAAATACATATGCAAAAAACTGTCATATATAATAGGTAGGAAAATAGCTTTTTATCATGATAGCTATGCTGTCAGTAGTCTCCTGGAATGTGAATGGCCTTACAAATGTAAATAACAAGGAAATAATATGAAATTATATAAAGAAATGCAGAGTGCAAATAGCAATGCTGCAAGAGACACATTTGGAAAGTAATGAGCATGTGAATTTGACAGAGAGGATTTTAGAATAGATATTCAGTAAAAACGGGCATAGGAAAATGGGGATTAATTATACTAATTGCTAGAGGGGTTGCAATGATGATAGATGTGGAAAAAGATAAAATGGTAGATTTGTGGTAGTATGGAGCTTCTGGCAAGGGAGGAAGATTACATTGGCATGTATCTAAATTCTACTGACAACTGCTATAATGGAGGTTATGAAAATGTTGGGAGAAATAATCAGTTTGAACAGAGAATATTATTTATAGATGGGGACTGGAATTTGATTTGCAGTAATGAGGATATATCAGGGGGACCTATAAGGGACAATATAACAAACTAGTAGATTTCTAAAGAAATTTATGAAAATATTTGGTATGTAAGATGTGAATTCAGTAGTAGGAACTCCTGAGAGGATTTATGTATTATTCTGCAAGGTACAATAACTGGACTAGACTGGTTAGAAACTATATTGCACAGGAACATGTGCATTTAATGGAAATCTTTGACATACATTTGATAACTGTTTTAGATCATGCACCAGTAAAGTTAAGATAAAAATAGAAGGCAATGAAGTAAAAATAAGACGGTGACACTTTCCGCCTACCTATTAAAAAGAGAGTAATTTAAGGAATGGATAGTGGAAATTATTTGAGTGGTATTGGGGAAGATAGAGATCTCTTCAGAAGATATAACTAGTGACTGGGATAAAATAAAATGAAGCTTAAAAATAGAGTTGAAATAAAAGAGAAAGAGATATGGTTAAGAAGTAATAGAAATTACTTAGAGGGGTTAACAAAGGTTGAAGTATTGGAGAATCTCACAGAACAAGAGGAGCAAATGCAGAGTGCTAAAGAGAAAATGATGGATCCACCTTGGATCCCGGAAACTACCGTCCCATCAGTCTGACAAGCCTGATCTGCAAGGCCATGGAGCGTATTATCATGGAACTTATAAACAAAGACATTGGCAACCTTCAAACACTGGACCCCACCCAGTTTGGGTTTGTGAAGGGCCGATCTTGTCTCCTGAACCTGATTGACTTCTTTGAATCAGTCTCCAGAGCCATTGACAAGGGTAGGGTGGTCCACACAGCCTATCTAGACCTTGCCAAGGCCTTTGACACCATCCCCCACTCTGGAATCATAGATAAACTTACAAAGTTGGGCATTAATCCCTATGTCACCCAATGGGTTGCTAAATGGCTTACTGATAGAACCCACACTGTAAAAGTAGCCGACTCCAAATCCAGCTCCAGACAAGTGACAAGTGGAGTACCTCAGGGTTCAGTCCTGGGGCCGCTCTTGTTTGGCATCTACTTCTCTGAAGTACAGGTCAACACTAAGGGACTCTGGCTAACAAAGTTTGCAGATGACTGCAAACTTGGAGCCATTATTGAATCCCCAAATGATGTGGATACTCTACAAAAGGGCCTTACAGAAACAGATGCTTGGTGCCAGAGCCATGGGCTCAAGCTCAATGCCAAGAAATGTATTGTTATCCCCTTTGGGAAAAAACATGTATCCATGAATTACCATATAGGTGGCAGTACACTAAACACAGAAAGTGTGATAAGAGACTTAGGGACACAGGTGGACAGTGGTCTCACCTTCGATAACCACATCACCACAACAGTCAGGAAATCCTTCTATGTGGCACATCTCATCACGAAGGGCTTTTCATCCAGAAAAAAGGAGGTCATTGTCCCACTGTACTCATCCCTCATTAGACCCATTATAGAATACAACGCCCCATTTGGTATGTACCTCCCAAGACATCTGCAACAATTGGAAAGGCCTCAGAAATACCTCACTAAAAGAATCACAGGCCTAAAGCAGATGCCCTACGCTGACCGCCTTAAAAAACTCCAGCTATACTCTGTCGCATATCGTCTACTCAGAGGCGATCTCTGTTAACATACAAGGCCATGTCAAACCCAGAGCTGTTGGACATGCTACACTTAAAGAAATCCCAATCCCTCAGAGCTACACGCTCCAGGGATCTAAACCTTGTCATCACAATAAACAAAACATGCTGGAGGGATAGGTTCCTGACCCAGAGACTCCCCAGACTCTGGAATAGATTGCCCATACATGTCAAGCAGAGTGCCTCTTTGGACCTCTTCAAGAGGAACCTTGACGATTGGATGGGAGAAAGGAAATTCACCCCAGGGATCACGTCAGTCGCCCTGCTAGACAGGGGTCCAGGAAAGTAAATAATGTGGGAAGAAATAGCCAGGGGAATTGTTATGGATAGGCTTGTATAGGCCCTAGGGCTGATAGCCTAGTACCAACCTATGAACCTATGAGCATCTGGATAACGTATGAGTTTAGAAAGACTGCAGTTAAATAACTCTTTTTGATAACAACTCCAGGGCACAAAAACTTTAGTACAATAACTACAACAGAACATTGAAAATGTTGTCACCAAACTTGGGGAACCTATAAGAAGAAAAATAACCAGAGATCCAGGAGAGGTTTTAGAGATATTCTAGAAATGTTATGAAAATTTGTATAAAGCTGAGAAATGTGGAAATCAAGAAAGAGTACAAATGGAAATATTTACGGAAGGCTTAATAAGAGGTAGACAAGACTCAACAACTAACAGTTAAGACAGGAGGTGATTAGATAAAAACCATGATGTATAATCAGGAAAGTCTCCAAGAACAGATGGTATTCCTGTGGAAGTTTGGAAATTAGGAGGGAAGAAAGTGATAATCTGGAAGATTTTAACAGCATTTTAAAAGTAGGGGAAGTGTAGACATCTTGGAAGAAAATTGTGATTGCTGTGTTATCTAAAGATGGCAAAGACCCTTCAGCTTCACACAGACCCATTTCAATTTTAAACCATGATTATAAATATGTATGTCTATAATGGCTAAAAGAATGGCAAAGGTGTTGCCAAAACTGTTCGATGTGGAGGCAAATATTTGACAACATTAATAGAGCAATGATGATCTAGACGAATGCAGAGTGTAAGAAAATACCTCTGTTATTGTTGGGTCTTGATGCAGAGAAAGCATCTGACAGAGTAAGCTGGGATCTTATGAATAAGACAGTGGAATCATTTGTATTCCTGTATGCAATGATAAAGTTATATAAAAAAAATATATGACAGATCGCAGGGAAAATAATAAGTGGGAGGGTTCCTCTCAAATAAGCTGTGTTTGAACAGAGGAACCAGGCAGAGGGTATCCTCCTTCCCTTATGTTATTTACTTTATATTTAGAGCCATTGGTGAAAAAAAGGGATTTAGAAGTACAAGTATATAATTGGTATGATAATTAAGAGTTGACTTTATTTGCAGATGATACTATTTTGCACCTGATAAATCCAAAAAAGGACATCTCAGTGTTGTGGGACATTCTGAGACAGTTTCAAGTCTTTTCAGGATTTAAAATGAATGAAGACAAAACGAAGGCTATGGCCATAAATTATTTGTATGTTTTTAGTCCCTTTAGTCTTGTATACTGGTCAGGCATACTTTTATCAACCCAAGAAGAAGTTGTGGACAATATTTCATAAAAAATGAAGGAATTTATCTGTGAGGTAAAGAGGGCAAGAGTTAATTGGATAAGTTATCTTTCCAAAAGAACAAGACTGCTTTGGTTGACCTGATTTGAAGGGATATTTTAGGGCTACACAGTTAAAGCTCATATACATAACACAAGCTGAATCTTCTAATTCAAAGTGGAAAGGGATAATGATGATGAAGCAAGAGGGAAGTTCAACAAACAGAGAGGAAGAGTAGGATTTTGGATGCAGATCCTTAAGGAGAATAACAACAGCAATGATAATTCATTAAGTAGAATATTTTCTAAGAACTAAGTGAACATGGAGTTGGGCAAAGTAGATTCTGCCAATAGAGAAGACTGCAATTAGGTGTACAGAGAATAGGCAAGATGGGCTGAAATTTACTAAAGAAAGCTGACAAGAGAAACAAGATACTGGGAGCAAATAATTAGAGAGGGACAGGTAATGGAATGGGAAGAGGCCAAACATTTATTTGGACTGCAAGTTAGAGATTGCCTTCCTTATCAAAGATTAGCAAAATCTTGTATTGGCTTAGTTATCAGAAATACTGGATGTGTAGAAATACTGGATGTGTAAATGACTGCAAGTAAGGTTATGATTCTTTTGAGTTGGGATACAGGATCTGAACTGCCTGCTGGACATAAGGCCTTATTAAGTTTAATTCTTTTGGTTGCCAAAAAACAATTACTAGAAATGGAAATCAAAGTCTACACTAACTGTATTTGAGGTATTGAATATTCTAAAAGAGATAAAAGAACTTGAAGAGGGATCTTTAGAAAAAGGAAGGAGCAAATGACATAGAAGTAAATAGCAACTGTGGGAACGATTACATGCATAATGATATTCAGGAGGCAGAAGAGTGAGGTTTAAGGGAAGGCAAGGAGTAGAGTAATTTTTTGTAATGTTGGACTGATGATAATAGCAAAGAAAATATATGTGGTGTATATTGTATTTAAACGGAAAATGTTAAAAATGGTTTGTTTTCTGTTCTGTTAATATATGTTTGCCTATGTCTTAAAAGTGATGATTTACAAGATAAACCTAGGCAAGCTCTTTTCACCTCATTTTTCTTGCAGTTTTTTACCTATTTGGATTGGGTGTGTTTTCTGTTTACTCTTTTATTTATTTTTTAGACTATGCGGTCTAATAAGCAATTTAACCAACACCTTTTCCAGAGTGAACTCAGTGCCTGTGATTGGTCTCAATTAAAAACCCTCCCACTTGAGCAGGCTGTCGAATATTTCAACTCTAAGTTCTTAGAAATCCTAGACCACCACACTCCTAAACGTACTATCAGAACTAGGTCCAAACCTGCCCCCTGGCTTACAAATGAAAGCAAGAAAAAAATCCTCCTCAGAAATAAAGCCTGGTCTAAGTGGTGAACTACCAAAAGTACATCAGATCAACAAAGCTTTAGACATATGAGAAACATGACAAAAAAAGATATCTCAGACAAAAAAAACTTATACTGTAAAATGCAGCAAACTAACCAAAACAACCCTCAAAAATTCTGGGCTAGTATCAATAAACTCCTCTATCCAGGTCACTCAGGAATGCCAACCCCAATAGGTGCAACACATGAGACTCCTATCCAAACTGCCAATGCTTTCAATTCCTTCTTCACAGAGGCTATCCAGTCTCTAGCCAGTCAACTAGCTCCTGATAGAGCCTGTCTTCTTAACTCTTCTCCGAGCTCTCTTCCTGCCTTCCAATTTCTACCCACCTCTACAAATTATATCTATAAACTCATTCTAAAACTTAAACCTTGTACTCCTTCTGCTGACCAGATCCCAGCCGAATACCTGCAAAAAGCAGCTAAAGAAGTAGCTTACCCGATATCCATCCTGATTAATAGAACTACTAACAAAGGAATCATCCCTGACATATGGAAAATCTCACACACTATCCCCCTACACAAAGGTGGCAACTCAAATGAATACTCTAACTATCGACCTATAGCCCTACTATCCCCTTTAGCAAAAATAATGGAAAAATGTATTCACCATCAGCTTCTAAACCATTTAATTCAACATAACATACTTGCTGAAAGCCAACATGGCTTTAGGCCATTCCACAGTACTACTACTGCCCTCTTATCTTTTACGGATACCATAAACAAAAACAGCAATAACAATGTTCTCTCTTCCTCTCTATTTATTGATCTCTCAAAAGCATTTGATATGGTAAACCACTCTCTACTTATAAATATTCTGAAATCACTCTCTCTTGATACTTTGGCTGTACAATGGTTTACTTCTTACCTCAGCAATAGGCAACAGGCTGTGCTCTGGGAGAATAAACTATCATCCCACCTTCCAGTCTCACTCGGTGTCCCTCAGGGCTCCATCCTAGGCCCTCTCTTATTCTCAATATTTATCAATGATCTCTACCTAGCTATTCCTCAGGCAACATGCATACAATATGCAGATGATTCTACTTTAATCTGTGCAGCTGAATCTTCATCAGAATTACAATCCCTAACTCAGAAAATATTTAACATAGTTGAAACCTGGTTCTTAAAATGTTGCCTTCTCTTGAATCCCAAAAAAGCAAAGCTCCTTCTCTTTACACCTACCCGTAAATCCATGCCCTTAGATTTCTCTGTCATTTCTAACAATGGCACCCTCATTTCCCCTGATTCTACCACCAAACTCCTAGGAATAACTATAGACAATCACCTCAGCTTTGATAAACCATATTAACAATACTATAAAAACAGCCAACAGAAAAATGGGCTCCTTATACAGGATTAAATATTTTCTCACTCCAACCACCAGAACTACTATTGCCCACTCTCATCTAATCTCAACACTCCTCTATGCCTCACCTATTTACACCAACCTATCCAAGAAGAATCTTCTTAAACTCACTACATCTTACAACAACATTGCCAGATTTGCTACTGGTAATCACTTTAGAACTCATCACTGCCAGAATATAAAACAACTAGGATGGCTTGAACTGCAAAATCAGCTTTATTTTAACCAACTAACCATTGTTCATAAGATCCTCAACCAGCCCAACAACACTCCTATACTTTCAAACCTCATTACTCCGTATAAAAATCTGAATACCTTACGCTCAGGTAACAAACCTCTACTTAGTATTAGTAAGTCTAATAACATGGCAGGAAACTCTTTTCTCTTACACAACTGGGAAATACTGGAATCTTCTACCTAGTGATCTTATATCACTTCCTTCCCTACCCCATTTCAAACAAAAACTCAAAATACACCTTAGAACACACTGGTTGTGCCCTTGCACTAACCCTGACTAACATATTACCTCAGTGACTAAGTTTCTCCTAACTCCTCTTTAATTATAATTTAATGCTCTTTCTGCAAACTTTAGAAAAATAGCAAACCCACTTTAGTGATGTTCTACCTCACATGGATATCTTGAGCAACATGTTATCAATAATCTTATGCAACCACTCTCATGAAATTGTAAACCTTAAGTTTAATCTACCTCATGTGAATATTCTGTCCCACATTATTGTAAATATTTGTCTTGTAATAAACTATAAAATGTTTGTATCTACTGCTATGTTAACTTGATTGTAACCTGACATACACTGTTTTGTATTTGTAACCTTATACATTTTGTTATAATGTATCTGTCTTTGGAGCTTTTTTCCCCGGGCCTCTACTGAAAATGGACGTATATCCAGTTGGACTAGCCCAGTCAACAAATGTAAAATAAAAATTAGCAAAATCTTGTATTGGCTTAGTTATCAGAAATACTGGATGTGTAAATGACTGCAAGTAAGGTTATGATTCTTTTGAGTTGGGATACAGGATCTGAACTGCCTGCTGGACATGAGGCCTTATTAAGTTTAATTCTTTTGGTTGCCAAAAAACAATTACTAGAAATGGAAATCAAAGTCTACACTAACTGTATTTGAGGTATTGAATATTCTAAAAGAGATAAAAGAACTTGAGAGGGATCTTTAGAAAAAGGAAGGAGCAAATGACATAGAAGTAAATAGCAACTGTGGGAACGATTACATGCATAATGATATTCAGGAGGCAGAAGAGTGAGGTTTAAGGGAAGGCAGGAGTTCAGTAATTTTTTGTAATGTTGGACTGATGATAATAGCAAAGAAAATATATGTGGTGTATATTGTATTTAAATGGAAAATGTTAAAATGGTTTGTTTTCTGTTCTGTTAATATATGTTTGCCTATGTCTTAAAAGTGATGATTTACAAGATAAACCTAGGCAAGCTCTTTTCACCTCATTTTTCTTGCAGTTTTTTACCTATATGGATTGGGTGTGTTTTCTGTTTACTCTCTTATTTATTTTTTAGATGGGATATTTTGCAGACACCTTAATGGTTATGGACATCAGCTGGGTACAGCAACTCTGTGTTTCTAAAGGTTAGCCAAACCGTCCACTTATGCTGTGGCGAGGTCATAAGAGGACTGAAACATGCATGTCCACGGCTAGTGGGGGTTGGCTTTATTGGCCTGAATTTGTCCATAACAGACTTAAAACCTAAAAATTCATGGGCATTCAGAACTGCCATGTAGCTAAAACACCCAATGTGCTTAATGGGTCACTTGCATATATCCCATTATCCTCTTTTATGAGAGGTTTTAAAGAATCACACAGTGAAAACAATAGCTTGGCTAGGTTTTTCTTATTGTTTTCTACTAACTGGATTGGTAGTGTGTCCTGTTTACTCTTTTATTTAAGTGATGGTTTAATAATGAAGGTGTTTAAAAAAAACACAATATGGATGTTTTTGGTAGTGAGTTTATCAGACAAAGCACACCCTATGCATTTGTTGTGGAACTAAAATGTGTACACGACACTCCTGTGTCTTATTTCACTTATGATTATGTCAGAAATAGTGTCTGTGCAAGTATGAATTAACAAAGAAATGGAGATTTTCCCTCAAGTGTTCAGTTCATACCTCTCAACTGTGCATAGTTTTGCCTCGTATTTTCATTTGTTCCTTATAAAATTTGTGGGTTTTTTTCTGGCAAATGACTGAGGATTGAAATTACAAAATCATGACACTGATATTTATATACATAATACTGTGAGGGCCACCAAGCTTTAAAAAGATCTAAGGGTGTGGATATTCTGTGATGTATTTTATGCCTCATTTTTAAAACATGATGCCTTAACTGCATTTTTTTACTGCTACCCAGAAGAGTTATGTATGTGTATAATTGTGTGTGTCAACAGAACACAAAAATCAGTATTTTACACACACGCTGTGTATTCATATTTATGGAAATTGGAGGAATGCCAGTCCACATACTGTTTGCCTTTTGGGTGCTGGAGGAAGCAGTGGTGCAGTGGGTATTTTTGTTGCCTCACAGCAAGAGGTTTTCTAGTTCAATTCTCGGCTGGGATGCCTTCTGTGAGCAGCCTGCATGTCCTCCCTGTGTTCACATGGGTTTTCTGCAGGTGCTCCAGTTTCCTCCTACTTTCCAAAGATATGCAGAAAGAGGAGTAAACACACTAAATTGGCCATACAGGAGTGTGTGTGCATGTGTGTAATATGGAAGAACAACCACAGTAGGGCTAGCCACCCAGTGGTGTGAACATTGACTCTAGATGATTGTCACTGTTGATGTGTGCAAAACATATGAGGAAAAAGGGGTTGTTAATTGATATATGGATTGATGCTGGAGAATATCAGAGCATGTGGGTAAACCCCTACAAAAATAGGGAGGGCATGCAGAGTCCACATAGAAAAAGCCCCGACAAAGAAGTCAACCAGAACACAGAGCTATGAAATGACAATGATGCTCACTGTGCAGCAGTTGCTTCCCAAACATCTTGGTCCTGCAAAACTACCAAAACTTGCCACATATACTATGCAAGTCTGATGTTGTGATGGCAAGTGGAAGAAGTTATGGGCAACTTGTTATTCATAAATACACTGTTTAAGATAGTGTGGAATCAGAGAATAAATCATTTTTTTTCTCTCCCTCCTTTTCCCTCTACCAATTACAGCTTTTGCAGGGACCCACACAATCATATATAGTTTGGGTGCCCCCTCTCACAGCTGCAGGTATCACAGGTGCTTAATACTGGCTATGCTCCCACTAGCTCAGTCATACCCACCTTCCCACTATCTCCATTCTGCTACGTCCACTCCCACAATCCTTAATCTACTTCCCAAACCCTCCCTAAACTAACCTCTGACCTACTTCTTACATGACATGCCTGGAAATTGGGTACCTGTATGTGAAACTGTAGTCTGCAAGCACCAAGGACATGGGCAAATAAAGTTAAAAAGAAGTTGTGTCTTACCATAACATTCCATCTGTGTTGCTGATCTTCTTACATTCATCACTGATGGGTTCGGTTCTGAGCCCTCGGAACCATGTCGGCCAAATACCAAGCTCGTGTACACCAAAAAAACTCTCGAGCTAAGTTGCTACCCACAACGCCCTTCTCCCAATTACCTCAGATTGAGTTTGCCAAAAACAATAGATAGCAGCAGAGGCCATTTCTATGCGAAGAAAAACCCTGAGACACCACCAGTACCCAAAAAATCCACTAGGAGCCTATGGAGGGGGACGGAGCGAGGGATATGATGAATGGAAGATCAACAACATGGATGGAACATTATGGTAAGACATAACTTCTTTATCTAATGTTGTTAATCTTCTTCCTATTCATCACTGATGGGACAGAATCCCAAGCTACCGGATATACCTGGGTGGCCCTTACGGCAGAACATTCCTGAGCACCATAGAGCCAAAGGCAACTCTTACTCTAGAAATCACATCTAATTTGTAATGCTTGATGAAGGTGTGTGGTTTAGCCCAAATGGCTGCTACGCAGATCACATCCATAGAAGCTCTAGAATGGAAGGCTAGCGAGGAAGCTACAGCCCTAGTTGAATGAGCTTTGATAGTGTGAGGTCTGGTTTCATTAGCACATGAATATGAAAAAGATATACAATCTCTGAGCCACTTAAAGTGACTTTAAAAACGTCATTTCCTATTCTGGGGCCAGAGAAGGAACTAAAAAGTTGGTCAGACTTATGAAAAGATTTTGTCCTGTCCAGGTAGAAACGTAATTGCCTATGTACATCTAAAAAATGTAGACAGCATTCACCTTTATTAGATAAATTGGGGAAAAACACTGGGAGTTCAGTTGACTGGTTCATAGAGAATTCAGACACCACTTTGGGCAGGAAGGATGAATTAGTGTGTAGAGAAACTCTGTCTTTATGAAATATGAGATAAGGCCTATTGACACACAGGGCCTGTAGTTCTGAAACCTTTCTGGCAGAAGTGACAGCCACCAAAGAGAGATTTCCAAGACAAAAAATTGATATCACATTTGGCAGCAGGTTCAAAGGGGTCTGGGACAAGGCCTGCAGTACAAGTGATAAATTCCATGTTTCTAACAGGGCATTTGAGTGGAGGTCTACTGAGAAAAACTTCTTTAAGAAAGGTTTTACAAAGTCAAGTGGACATTACAGGTGTGCCTTGTAAACCATTGTGAAAATTGGAAATTGCTGCTAAATGGACTCTTATAGTAGATGTAGACACTCCATGCTCGAAAAGTTCAGATAGATATTGAAGGATAGAAGAGGTAGAGGCTGAAAAAGGGTCCAACACTCATTCTACAGACAGGAAGAAAACCTTTTCCATTTATCTCTGTAAAGTTTCGTGGTGGATGGTTTGTGAGAGGCCAGAATAATATCACGAACGTTAGAAGGCAGGGCTTCTTGCCTGGCGACTAATGGAACTGGAGAAGCCAAGCTGTCAGCTTTAGAGTGGACAAGTTTGGTTGTGTCAACCCTTGGGGGTGAGAAATTAGGTCTGGATGGGCATCCAGAATCCACTGAGGCTGTATCAAGTGAGGCCGGAGAAAGGGGAACCACACTTGACTGGGGCCAGAATGGAGCAATGAGGATCACCTTGCATCTCAACTGAGTTGCTTTCTTCAGAAATAGAGGATTAAAGGGGATTGGAGGGTAGGTGTATAGGAGACCCATGGACCAATCATGGGACAGAGCATCTCTCTCTGTGACCCCCCCCCCCTCCGGGGGAAGTAGGGTGAAGTAGCTGCTGCATTTGTTGTTCATGGGAGAAGCAAAAAGGTCACAGCAAGGCTGGCCCCATCGGCTGAAAATCTCCACTGCAATCTTGGGATTGAGAGACCACTTGTGGGGGAGCAGAATGCACCTGCTCAGCCTGTCCGCGATCACGTTGGACTTTCCAAGATGTGCGTTGCTATCAGAAAATGGTTGGAAGCTATCACCCATTGCCATATTCTCATAGCCTCTCAGCACAGGGGGTATGACTTGGTTCCTCCTTGTTTGTTGATGTACCAGACTACTGACATATTGTCTGACTGAATTGCAATAGTTCCAGAGGGGAGGAGTGAGTGGAGTGCTTGTACCGCTAATAGCACTGCTCTTAACTCCAGAACATTGATCTGCAGATCGTCCTCTAAATTTGACCACGTGCCTTGGACTATCTTTCCCTGAAAATGCCCCCCACCCAATCAGGGCAGCATCCGTGGTCACTGGTGCAGGGCTGAGGGGACAAAGGGACGGCACCATAATTCCGCTTCTGGCCTCATCCACCAAAGATCATCCTGCTTGCACAAATTGCTTATGAGAATCTGCGAGTCTAGATGATGAATGTTTGCAGACCAGTGTGTCAGGAGGAGCCATTGTAAGATCCTCATGTGTAACCTCACAAGGGGAACTATAGGGATGACTGCAGCCATAGACCCCCAGTGCTTGAAGGACTTTCCTTGCTGACACTCTCATTTGACAAAGTATCACACACTCTTGCGAGCTTAGTCTCTGGAGTCTGTGTGCTGGAAAAGATACCAGACAAGAACGAGTGTCAAGTACTGCCCCTATAAATTCCAGTTATTGAGTGGGGTCTAGGTTGGACTTTTCCTAGTGTACAGTTATGCCTAGGGACTCCACTAGAGAAAGGGTGGAATGGAGAGCCATTATCAGGAGACGCTTGTTTGGGGCAGAGAGGAGCCAATCATCCAAATATGGAAACACCTGGAATCTTTGAAGTCTCAGATGAGCTGTTACCACTGCTAAGCATTTCGTGAACACTCTGGGTAGCCATTGAGAGACTGAATGACAGGGCATGAAACTGATAATTATTGGTTCCTAGCTGGAAGCGGAGGAGACTCCTGGAGTACTTGTCCATTTTGATGTGGTAATACGCATCCTGAAGGTCTATCGAGCACATCTAAGCATCCTCCCTCAGAAAGGGGAAGATGGATTGAATAGTAACCATGTGGAATTTGGTTTGAACAACTCTGATTTGTTTAAGTGGCTTAGATTCAAGATGGGTCTCCAGTCCCTGGTCTTTTTTGGCACTAAAAAGAATCTTGAGTAAAACCCGGTTCCACATTGGTCTGGAGGGACTGGTTGGATGACTCTTTTTTTGACATAGCTTCAATATTTCTGAAGCTGCTTCTTCCCTTTGATGGGGTGGAACATCGGGAATGTTTTTGGGAGGTTTGGGTGGGAGGGAAGATAGAGGGATGTAGTAGCCTCTGGAGATTATTCTCTGCACCCATCGATCATTTGCAATAGAGCGCCAGGCAGCTTGTTACAGAGAACAATGACCCCTGACTGCTTCCAGAGGAAGGAGTACTGATAAGACCACCCAGAAAAGGAATCTCTGGAGTCTTGATTCTGCGGACCCCCCCCCCTTTGCCACTGAATGGGTGTCTTCCACCATTGTTACCCCCTCTGCCTCTGGAGGAATCCTTGCCATGTGTGTTTCGAAAAGGGCCATGTGATTTTTTTATACCAGATTTTCCCATTCCTCTGGCTCCTGGAATAGGAACATTGAGGTTTGGAATAATACAGGCCAGTCGTAGACAGGGTCTTTCCATCTTGTTCGCACCTGGCCAGAGTGTCCTTTACTTTGGAGCCAAACAAGGCTGATGGCTCAATAGGGGCATTTAAAAAGGAGGACTTGGAGTCCGTGAGGTCACATATGCACATCCACGCATGACACCTCATAATGCCTGCACCCACAGCTCTAGATGCCCCTTCGGTTGTGTAAGACAGCAACCTCATGGACGAGTTGGATATGCTGAGAGGCAACCTTGTCTTGTGCTTTGTCAGAAACTTGACCTGCAAGGGTTCCAGAAAGCTCAGTGATTGGATCTCTTTGGCGCCTTGTGAAATGTGCCAGGTAATTCAGGGACCTAACAGCAAAGGTTGCTGAAGCAAAAACTTGCTTCCCCAGTCTGTCCACTGCCCGAGACTCTGTTGGGAGGGTGAACAGTAGGACTTTCTTACGCAAGGTCCTTTTTAGTGGCTGCCACCACAACAAATGCGTCAACTAGCAACCCCTTAGACCAGTGTGGATGCTCCTCGGGGGGAGAGTATTTTATTGGGTCTCCTCAGGATGGTCTCTATGGAGTCAGGATTCCACCAGGCACACTGCATGATCAGTTGTACAAGCTTGTCGGCAGGTGGGGTCACCGAAGAGGTAGAAGGCCAGGAGCAAAAAGCCTGCAGGAACACAAATTAATCCGAGGAGGGGTTGGAGGGCTTCCAGCCACCCCACTGATTTAATATTTCAAGGATGTCTCCAAATGGGATATCATCTGGGGGTGACCGTGGGGACCCCTCCTCATCATTGTAATCCGTGTCCTCAGTCAGCGACTCTTCACGTGAGTCGATGTGCTTCCTCTTGCATGACTTCTTCCCAGTTGGTTCCTCGGTGGGAGTTTCTAAGGAAGACTCTGAAGAAGGGGCATCCCAGACAGGGATATCCTCAGGCTTTTCCCCCCCGGTGTCCTGGGGAGGTGGCTCATGGTAGCTGTAGCTCAGAGGGAGCAGAAGGGAGTTCTTATGTCAATGGAGCACCTCCAGAGGCAAGCACTCTCTCCATCATCTGGAAAGCAGGCCCGCCTGAAGAAGAGTGGAAGCCCGGAACAGAGTAAGACAGCCTCGGAACCGGGGTCACACCCTGCAAAGTTGGACCCGCTCCCAGACATGGGGCCTCCAGCCAGTTTGGAACCGGTGAAATTCCTGGAGCTGAGAACGGCACCGATAAGGTACCCGGTACCGTGCCCTGAACCGAGGAATCCACCCCCAACCATGAGATGGAGGAAGGGATGGTTCCAACAGAACCAAAACCCAAAGAGTCTACCTCGGAACCTCAGTGACAGACACTGTCAGTGCCAAAGGGGGTGGTTCCACCACAGTTGTCCAAACAGAGAGCTTCGGTACGGGAGGTCCAAAGGAGGAGAATACATGGGAGTACTGGGAAGGACAGCACCCTGTCCCAAATGAGGATGAGTCTTAGGCCCATACGGAATCCCTCTGGCTGTCAACAGCTGATCCAACAAGTGCACCACATCGTGTTCGGATAGGCTCCTGGTGGACCTAGTGGATACTCCCGAGGGAGAATCTGGCTGGCCCAAGAAGCGGCTATAAGCATGTCCTGCAAACAGGTCCAGAGAAGGAGAGTATCTGGTCCATGGTGTTTGAGAAAATGACATCATGATCTCTAGTTTGGAGACAGGTAGCAAGGGCGAGGAAATTGTCTGTGCGGACAGGGCACTCATAATCACAGGCATCAGTTCCTGAGAAGTCAGCACCAAAGGTGGAGCTGGAGCAATTAAGGATGGTACCATAGTCGAGACAGTCGGTGCCGGAGGAAGCTTTGACACCGAGGCACTAGTTGTCACTGGAATGGTAGAAGGCATCCCAATAGAAGTCGAAGCAGAAGTCAAACCCATAGAAGTAGGAGTCAAAGAAGGGACTCTGTGCTCCTAAGCATAAGGCCCACAAGACTTCATTGAAGTCTTACCTCGATCACCAGAAGGTGAAGAGGGATCAGAATGTGGCCGTTTTTTGTGTTTAACTGGAGGGGTTGAAGCCTCTGACACGGAAATAGCCTCTGCGAAAGGAGTAGATAGAAGGCCTTTCAAGATTAACTTATTTTTTCATTCATTCAGCATCCACTGACTAAAACTCTGACATATCTGACAGGGAGGTTCCACAGATAAATGCAAAACCCCCAGACAATAAACGCAGTCATCATGACTATCACTGTTGGGGAGCTGTCACTGCAAAAGGTGCAATGTTTAAACCCCAATTTTTATTGGGCATATTCATCCACAACCAACACACACACAGAGAAAGAAAGCAAGGAAGATACCAGCGATGGTATCCAGAGACACCGCAATGGTAGGAGAGGGCATTACCAACAATGGTAAAGAATTACCCAATGAGTAGAGCTAAAGTGAGAAAATTGGGATATATGGGGAGCGATAAGACTAGAAAGGGTATACTGTTCTAATAAAGTGACAAAAGTCCAATCAACATTCAAAAAATATTTCACTTAGCTGGAGAGCTCGATGAAACATGGCTAAATGGCTAAGCGGCAAACGAGATCTAAGGTAACTGGGAGAAGGGCATTGTGGGTAGCAACTTAGCTCAAGAGTGTTTTGGTGTACGCATGCTTGGTATTTGGCTGACACTGTTCCGAAGGCTCGGAACTGAACCCATCAGTGATGAATGGGAAGAAGATTAACAACATTAGATTAACCCTTTAAATCACACAGATTTAATCCACAAAAACGCCAAAATACGTACAGCAACAATAATAGATAAAAAGTGATGAAAATATGTTGCGAACAACACTCTAGACTGTCATAGCACACAAAAACAGGCTAAACGTCAACAGCAGTTTAGCGCTTTCAACCAGCTGATACTGGTCTTCCTCAGAACTGCTAGTGAAAGCGTTCTTTACGTTTAAAAAACCTTTTTGGCGCCAAGAGGTGTATCATTTCTTAAAGGCGCTACAACAAAATCACATTTATAAAAAAGTCACATTTTAAAAAAACATTGCATTAATAGCTATTAAAATATGTATCATAATGTACTAAGACTTCATAACACCTGTTAAAACCCGCTTGTTTTGCACATTAGCATAATATTTGAATTCACTTAATATAACCTGATGTAATGGTAACTATGTCAATATTAATGCATTATAGAAAATAATTATAGATATAAATATTACAATAAATATGATCAAATGTTAATAAAATATTACTGATATATGACGTAAACTAATAATACTACATGTTTACTAGGAAAATATAATTAATACTTACAACTATTCCTATTAGATAACAAAATAATAATAATTAGTAATTACATTAATTTTGGACATTCAATATATCCAATATATATAAATACTGTTGTAATAATTGCTAGTATACAGAATGGTAGTGTGTGCTATCTATATAACAAACACCCAATATTTAATCAATATATACTAAAAAATAATAAGCTAATATAGTAATAAGCTTTTAATGGATATACTGTCGTTCAGTCCAGGGCATCTAAGTACAATTGCCACCAAGCCTCCTAAAGCTATCAACCCTTTGAGATCACAGGATTGCTTGGAATTACCTCCAATATTAAAATTGAAAGTATGTCAAACACCTAACAAATGGATGTGTCTATACAGGCTGTATAGTTAACACCTAAACAAATGGATGTGTCTATACAGGGCATTTGTTAAATCCTTCACCTATAAATGGTTATATATATTTTTTAAAATGCCTCACAAGAAACACACTTGGCTAAATATATAACTTGTTTAGTATTGCAATTTCCACTTTTGCATTTAATATTACTTTTGTGTCCATTATCTAATGTGATTTTATTATAGTCTTCCTATTACCTACTGTATGGTATTCTAATAGTTTTTTCATGTTGTTTGTTGCCCAATATATTAACCAAATATTGATTCAAATACCAAAACTTGAGAATGATTTGTTTAATATTATCAGAACCAGGTATAATGCAAGCCCTTAAATAATTATTCAAATTAGAGAGATTTGAATATCTCCTGACCCCAATTATACTTGGTACCCCAGTGTTCCAATATGTAAGAAATAATATCTTCCATCATACTTCCTGGAGAGAAATAACTTTGAATTTGTTTCAATTTTTCCACATCAGTTAAAACCATCCTTAGGGTGGCAACTAGTATAGTCCAAGTAATTGTTGAAAAGGTAATCTTCCTATATATTTTAGATGTCACCTTTCCATCACAATGAGTTACCAATGTATCCAAATTTTAAATACTCACTACTGCTTTGATTGATTCCATAAAGGTTTGCAATAACCACAATACAAGTCATCCAGAAATCTGGGAATAATATATGACAATATTGAAAAGATGGTAGTCTGCTTAAATATTTCACCTTCAAATAAATGAAATTATTTTCTAAGACCAATGACATTCATTAAAAAAAGACCAATGGTGTCCCATTCCAAGTCTGTATCTCCTCAAACTGCTGGAAAAACCCCTCATCCTTAGAATACATGAAAACATCAAAATCCACATCAATAGTGATTATATGTTTAGGATGAGTTTTCTCAATGTAAGAAACGAGTATAAATATTTTTCAAAATAGTTTCAATATATTTTCATCACTTTTTATCTATTATTGTTATTAAATCTGTGTGATTTAAAGATTCTATGTGGTGTCTATCCTGCATGAGTCGCCATTGGGTGGCGGAGTATTTTTTGGGTGGTTCGCTCTATTTTATTGTTGGCTTTAGATTAACCCTTTGAAATCTACTACATGTTGTTATTTAACATGGCAAAAAGGAAACCAAAGTGCTAAATAGTATCTTGATAGTCTACACTTCTGGTATTATATTTGAGTTGTTGTTAATTAATTTTCATATATATATATATATATATATATATATATATATATATACACATATACATACTGGATATAAAAAGTGTACACACCCCCTGTTTTTGTGATATAAAAAAATGAGACCACAATAAATCATTTCAAAACTTTCCCCACTTTTAACCTATAACCTGTACAGTTCAATTGAAAAACAAATCTGTTAGGGGAAAAATATAAAAAATAAAAAACGTGCAATAAGCTGGTTGCATAAGTGAGCACCTCCTTAAACTAATACTTTGTTGAAGCACCTTTTGATTTAATTACAGCATTCAGTCTTGTTGGGTACACACCTGCCATCAATTAAAGAGCCTCTGATTAACCCCAAATAAAGTTCAGCTGTCCTAGTATGATTTTCCTAACATTTACTCAGCTGCCTGCTACAGCAAAAGCCATGGTTCACAGACAGTTTACAAAGCATCAAAGGGATGTCATTGTTGAAAGGTATCAATCAGGAGAAGAGTACAAAAAAATGTCCTCAGCATTGGATATACCATGGAACACAGTGAAGACAGTCATCAAAAAGTGGAGAAAATATGGGACAACAGTGACATTGCAAAGAACTGGACGTCCCTCCAACATTGATGAAAAGACAAGTTGAAAACTGGTCAGGGAGGCTACCAAGAGACCTACAGCAACACTGAAGGAGCTGCAGGAATTTCTGGCAAGTACTGGTTGTGTACTACATGTGATAACCTCCCATATTCTCCATATGTTTGGGCAATCGAGTAGGGTTGCAAGACAGAAGCCTTTTCTTACACACAGAAAAACATCCAGGCCTGGCTAAAATATGCAAAACAATACATCAAGTCTCTCAAAAGGATGTAGGAAAATATGTTATGGTCTGATGAGACCAAGGTTGAACATTTTGGCTACAATTACAAACAGGTACGTTAAGCGCAAAAACAACACTTCGCATCATCAAAAGAACACCATCCCCACGGTGAAGTATGGTGGCGGCAGTATCATGCTTTGGGGTTGCTTTTCTTCAGCTGGAACTGGGGCTTTAGTCAAGATGGAGGGAATTATGAACAATTCCAGATACCAGTCACTTTTGGCCCAAAACCTTCAGGCATCTGCTAGAAAGCTGAAGATAAAGAGGAATTTCACCTTTCAACACGACAATGACTCCAAGCATATATCCAAATCAACAAAAGAATGGCTTCATCAGAAGAAAATTAAAGCTTTGGAATGGCCCAGCCAGAGCCCAGACCTACATCCAATAGAAAATCTGTGGGTGACCTGAAGAGGGCTGTGCACAAGAGATGCCCTCATAATCTGACAGATTTGGACCGCTTTTGCAAGAAAGAGTGGGCAAATATACTGGTAAGTCAGGATGTGGCATGCTGATAGTCTCCTACCCAAGAAGAAGTGTTTTGAAATGATTTATTGTGGTATAATTTTTTTAATCACAAAAACCTGGCATTTTAACAGAGGTGTGTAAACTTTTTATATCCACTGTGTGTGTATATGTATGTATATATATATATATATATATATATATATATATATATATATGCGCACAAACACATACATATATAGTACTAATGAAACGTATCACCCTGAATAAATATTAAGGAAACTAAAACTTTTTTTTTTTTATCTTGGAAATATTTTTAAGTAAAATTATTTAGTGTTAGCTGTGGCACTAGTCTGGAGTCCTAAGATAACAGTACAAGGTGTTAAAGCAATATAATTTGCTTAAAGCCTTTATTTCAAAACTTGTGACTTTCATTTTTTTATAACAATCGAGCAACAATGAAGAGTAGGAATTATGGAACAGAATATGCATATAGTGTAGCAGTGTGTACATATTTTTGGTGTGGGAAATTTGATCTTCACTAGTGAGTGTATATGGCTTAATTTGTAATGCATGATGGTGAGGAAGGCATTTCACTAGTGAGTGGATATGGCTTAATTTGTAATGCATGATGGTGATGAAACCATTGTTTCTGCTATTATAAAAATAAGCAACTTCCTCTTCTGGAAGTGCAGTGAACAGTACACTTCTAGCTGCATTATGGCAACATTTAATTTGTGGAGTTTTAACAGAAGTTGTTCATTTTTATTCTCTAACCAACAAAATTATTCCCATTATCTTCCATAGGTTCACAGTAAAAACACAGTATAGCTTTTGTCAGGTACCTGAACTCCAGGGAATCTTGGATCTTCCACACACACGTTTCCTCATTATTTGTTTATGGACCCAGAATATTGACATACTGGCTTTGTGAGACTTCGAGGGACACCACAAAGACTGTTTGTTAATGAATGACTGTTTCTCACAAACAACAATTCACTAAGAATGAAATGGGACTGTTTAGCACATCAACTAAAATGGCAGCTACCTCTGAGGAATGTTGTTCAGCTTCACCCTTCAAATATAAACCTACTTTTTAAACATCTATCAGTTTCCTCTCTGCAGAATTCATACCTTTCTAGCATTCAGTCTGTGCTGTGCATGATCATAGAAAACAAACTGCAGATATCAGCTTGAGGACTACAGTTGCAAACTTTGCTTCCTTCCCTTAGGAGTGTAGGGGAACTGTGTTTATTGAGGTTCAAGTCCCATCATTACTTAAAAAAGTGATGCATCATAAAAATAATTTATAATAGACTTAAGTAGTCAGAACTGTATGCTCTGTATCATACAACAGCTGGTTTCTGAAAAGAACATTCTATGGTATCTAGCATGGTCACTATTGCAGAGTCATACAATTTTATAACATGCAAAGCCGCAGATTAAATTGTCTAACAACTGCAGTTACATTAGCTTTCTAAAAGTACACACTATATGTTTGCTTCATATAGCAAAAGGCCAGCAGATCTTCATTAATGATAAAGCTGCTTGGCATTGTAAAATATTGTATTTACCTATCCGTAGTATCACATAATGCTAATTTGCCTAATTTGCCTTTTCATATAACATTATATGATTGCAGTTACCTACGAATTATATGTGATTTACACAGCTGTTTAGTTTCCTGAACTTTAACAATTGTCTTTAATAACTATATACATGCTGAGGTACATACTCTATAACTTTTCCTAGGGTTGGATTCACTATTTAAATGTTACAAAGTCAAAAGTGTATTACTAGACTGTGTCATGTCATTCAAGAATGGTTTGGTATTCATCCAAGATAAGTTTGTTATTAATGTTGCTACATTCATCAGTAATTTTAAACTGTCATCTAAACTAGAGGAAAAAACTTTCAAACATTATTAACATTTGATGCAAAGCAGCAACTAGTACAACATTATGAACTTTTAGAGTGGCATTCAACTTCCTACCCAGCATGTGTGCACAAGGTGAACATGCAAAGGGCTCTGTTTTATTTTGCCAGTATGTTCATGGAGTACGTATGAACCAGCACCACTGATGCCTTAATATGTGTGGTGATCAAAGACCTGCCCAAAAATAGTGTGCAAAGTTGAAATTGTGTAAACTAGGCTAAGAAATGTGAAGAATACTTGCATGTGTACATATATCTATTTATATATATTTTAATGCCTGCATATCTTCATAAGTTTCCAATATGTGTTGGAAATTGTTTAATTTTGGTGGTCAGGTCCTAATTGCTCTAGTATCACAAGATTTAGCTTCAGAAGATGCATGCACCTGTCCTGAGTGCCACTGGCTGTGATCAGTCTCACTTTGCCAGCAGCTTTTAACGCAGGTGTCCATTGATGGACACCAGTTTATTGCATTTGTAAGTATGGAAAGGAAGCAGGAACTTTGGAAAAAGGGGAGAGAGAAGACAAGGGAAGTACAGTAGGATGACATAACAGGGTTGTTATATAAGGGAAGATGGGGAGAGATAAAGGGTAGTAAGAAAGGGAATGACAGGTAGAGAAGAATGCGGACAATAAACTTATATAAACTAGTAAGGCAGTGTTTGATGACACAACAGATTGGGTTCACAAATGGAAAGGTAGACAATAAACAGAGAATGAACAAATGGTGTTAGGGAGGAATTGTGGAGATGCCCTAGGGGTGGGTATGATACAACAAAGGATAGGTTCACATGATGAGGAATGGGAAGGACAGGACTGTTATAACGATCATCCAGGCTCTGGGACCCTCCATGAGAGTCCTCCTGAGGGGTGCCTGTGTAGGCAGACCCTGATGTTGTGAGGATGGTTCCAGTGGCTGGGAACAGCAAGTCTTGCACCCACTGCAGGAGACATTGATGAAGCCCTCTTGACCACATCCTCCACCATTGCCTACAGCTGAGGCTGCTGGCTACCGGCAGGAAAAGAATCACCACTACGCCTCCTCCATGACAGAGCAGGCCTGACATGTCCTGCCTGGGGACAGTCTCTCCTTGGCTGCTGTGGACGGTTGCAACCAACATGATAGGGGCTCTTCTGGATCTGTAGAAGGAGGCAAAAAGGGAATAATTAACAAAATGCAGTAGCTGTTAAAAGTATTTTATATTATTAACATCTTCTTCTTGGGTAGAAGAAATATGTATGGGGTTGGGGAACCAGCCACATTAGCCATCTGGAATAGAATAGGCAATTCAGAGATCTCTCTTCATATGCTGCTAGACAAAAAGAAAAAAGAGAGAGAGTATTATTATTAGCAAACTACTGTCATGTTCTCTTATAAGCAACTACTTCATAATGAGCAGTTTTACTACACTTGTTGTGACAGTTACAGCCTTGCTAGGATACTAACTGTAAAAAAAGTGTAAACCATCCAAGTGGGTTCCCAGCCTATGCCTAATTGCAAGTATACCATTAACTACAGTAAGGAATACCTGCTGCTGTGCCCTCAAGTTAATTTTCTTCAGTGGGTTACTCACTCTCTGCAGTACCATCAGCAAATGGTACTCATTATATAGGTAAACTTGTACTAAGCTAGAAAGTGTTCAGTAAGATGAAAGATTTTTTAAGAAGAATATATTAACATACAAAAACTCAAGGATACAGAAATAAAATGTATTGTATGCTGCTGTCCTCAAAGTTTAATCTGCTATATATTTTAAATGGACAGAGACGAGGGTTGGCAGTAGATCACCATTAATGACTCATAACAGCAGCATTCTTAAAGACTTGTGTTACTGTAATTGTAGTGATAAAATGCTTACTAAATGACTCTGGTTGCTTGTCCTGCACTTCTACCACTCACTACACAAACTGGATAGACTGCTAGTGCTGTATGTCCTCATAATAGTGGCAATACTGCCCAGTGGCATGCGGAATGCCAGTTAATTCTGATGGTTAATCAGCAAAATCTGAACACATATCTATCCTCCTAAGAGGTCCTCCTGCTGCAGCCTCTTCCTAAAGAGGGTGCAGTAGAGGTGAAGCAATAATTTCACCACCTTGGCACTCTGCACTCAGCTCTCACAGAGACATCTTCATTTAAAGAGTCAAGAAGCAAAATTATGCATATTTTCTGAAAGTAACCCTCCTAGAGTGTGAATCGTGCTTAATACAAAGTAACTACAAGCAGCTCAGATGGCTAAGGAGCTGTGCATTCACACAGTGAGAGCAGTAATGCCTATGCATACATTGGAGGCATACAGGAGCATAAGACTGTCCTTGCATATACATGACCATTCAAAGTTACTTATGGCAGAATGTGTGCAATACTGCAGTTCATAGAGTAGTACACCTAAAATTCTAATTTATATAAGAACTTACCGAACTTTGTTGAAACTTCATGAGTATCACCATTTTTTGTTGCTAGGTGCATTTCTGTGAAGACTTCCTGAAAACTAATGTTAAAGAAAATTACATATGAAAACTAAAGTGAAGAGTATAAGAGGAAGAATAAAATTGTTTATTATGAAATTTTTGCAAATATGTCAAAACTTAGCATTTTTCTGTTTGTTAGAGCTATTGGCACTTGCCAATAGAAATGCACAAGATCATTTTACTAAGACTGTACTGAATTTCATGAATTAAAACATCCATCATCTTGTAGGTCACAGATTCTCCCTCATCAACAAACCATATGATGCCTGCATTAATAAGTATGTCATATCACATTGCATCAGAGATGCGCATGCTCAGACACCAACACAGTCACACACAAATATAGAAAAAAAATCCTTGAAATAATGCAGTTGTACTATTAGGTTACTATAATTCTCACTGCAGTGTTTGACATAAGTCATAGAGGGAGCTTCTGTTTCAATTGACTTCATACTTTGTATATCTACTCTGTGACTTTCGAGCCTGATATTTGAAGGCCCTTGACCTTTACACAGCTTAGCAGAAATTATGACTCAAGGCAGGGCTGCAGTCAGTAATACTGACTTAATTACTCCTAAAGACAGAATGCCGCAGCATCAGGAAGCAAGACACAGGAGAGAGAACTTTACTCCTGCAGTGAACAATGTCTTCATGCATACTCTTAAAACATAAGGAAAACATCTTGCTGATAAAAGGAAAAGGGTCTTAGACAGCAAATCGAGCAGAGGTGTGGAGCAAAGTCTGGTCCAACATAAATGCCATAGGGGGAAGAAATCATATTTTGGCACAGTGTAGGAAAAGAACTAATGATGTGGTGTCCCAGTACAAGAGCAAAGCATGGCAGAATACAGCTGCTCATAATACAAGAGGCAATGTGCTTTCCACAGCACAAAATGAGACACTTGATGAGGAGTACTTCCTATCCCTAGGAGTGGATGATTATGACATAGAGGATGATGAAACTAGTGCTACATAAGGTTGCATGAATACCAGCAGCTTGGCATGCCACCCCCATGTTCACAGAAGTGTTAAAGAAGGTCAATGCTTGGGTAGCCCAAGCAGATGCAACATACATAGATGTGGATTCTTGCATAACTCAACCAGTTAGGTGATACTGGACCTCTACATCACATGATAGGTCCTCTTTATTAAGGTCCCACCACAGTGACTTGTCACTTTTAAGGCCATCATGTGCAACTAGTCGATCTCACCATCATAGCAACTCACTATCAAGTCCACATGGCAGTATATGTACCTATCTCTAGCGCTATGCTATTTCCAAAGTTATCATTAAGAGATATTGTGTATGTCACAATACCAATATGACAGTCACTTGCAATTTTACATATTTTGACACATTCCAAGCAGAAGAAACTATACCAACCGTAAAGCACACCTGAAGCAAACTTAACCCAATACATGACATCTCTGAATAGGAATAAAAACATCTGCATTTACCTAGAAGAATTTAAAAGGCATAAAAAATACTGTCAATAAATAAAGAAAAGAAAACACATAGGTAATTAAATAAAAAGTACTGTCAATAAACACAGAAAAGTAAAAAATGCTATTAAAAAAAATGCCACTTTGCAACCACAACCTTACTTTCAAAATAGCAACCGACAACAGCTTCATTAGAACATCATTATGTCTTAAGGCTATATCTGCAGAAGAGGCTACTATTGGTCATATGCACTTCAAAACCCTCCCCACTTTTCCAAATCCCCTATCCCCTTTGCTGGTATGCCTAGCACTTGTACCTCTGTCCACTATCTCTGTGCAAATGATGATGGCTGTGACCACATCAACTATAAATTTTTGTTTGGTGTGTGTGATACACAGTCTGAGTCAACAATGTACTACTTAGCACAGAGCACACTAAGTTTTATCTTTGTGACTTCACACTGTCGAGCGGTGAATGTCATGGCCCATAGCTGTGGACTAAATGCCATCTCTTCACCTGAGCTGCCATGTACTGTACATGAGCCTATCTAAGGGTTGCCATGCTGTTGCTTGTTCACTGTCACTCTCATCACCTAGGCAACAAATGATGGTTAGAGCTTCACTACCACAGTGTGTTTCATCATTTACTGGTTGTGGCAGTGGTCCATCAGACTGACAAAGAATCATTTTATACAGAATGCAACAAGCCATTAACATTCTGTATGCAGTAGCAGGATCATACTGAAGGCCCCCTTCCAGGTAGTGGGAATGGGCTTTTAGAAGGCCAAATACTTGCTCAGTGACTATCCATGCCTGGAATACAGCAGTGTTACAATGCTCTTCTGCAGCTCCCTGTCATTTATGGACTGATGTTATTAACCAAGGCTTCAGTGGGTAGCCTGTGTCACCTGAAAAAATAATGGGGAGGAGGCACATGAAGATAGGGTGGTTTGATATTAAACTTTAGTCACAATAAAGAAAAATAGCTACAGGGTATAAAGTGATTTGGTGTACACTTACCAACAAAGAGTCCATGTGATATCTTAGCATGCAGAAAATGGCAATACAGTGAACCTGTGTGCCATGTGTGAGAATCATGGGTACTGCCAGGATGTTGGGCTGATACACTGGTGATTCAGCCACATGCATCGCACACTACCTGGCAGTTGATAGAATGGTAACCCTTTCTATTATTATACCGCTCCTCCATGGTCCACGGGAGCCCTGATAGCAACATTGGTGCAATCTATTGCACCATGTAGCTCAAGGAAGAATGCTAGTCTGTAGGAAGCACACATGGTAGTGGCTTGATCATGGGCTTGGAGTAAATTGAGGAACAGCTGCAGTATCCTTGAGGCAGAAGCCTCTAACATCAAAAAGAAAAAAAGAAAATGCTTCCCCAGTATATTTCTAAAAGGTCCCCACCGCAAGCATAGCAAAGGCTACATATACCTTGGTATCCACAAGAATATGAAGGCCATGCATGCCTACAGTTTCAGTTTGTGGGTCATACAAGTTCACCAAAGCCCTTTTAATGTCTTTATCCACCTTAAAGCACCTCCTGTTCCTCAAAGTTATAATGAGCCAACATTTGCTTATATCACTCCTCCAAGGGCACTGCAAGCTGCTCCACGCACCAGGTTTTGCAGCAAAGAAAACAAGCATATCAAACCAGGAAACAGCAATACTCACACCCAAACCAAGCATCTCCCCCAACTGAAAAGTGAGTTTATGTTTATATAATCTGTGTGTGACAACTTGCATTTAAGAAGTAAAATGCAACTCTGAATCACAAAAAGCAGGAAAGGTATGCTGTTATCATACCATTATTGCAGCATTTGCGTGCATCTCCTCATTTAAATGCGATTATACATTCATTTGCATATGGCTGTCTGTGTGCCTTTTCAGTGTTTGCATGCATTCACAGCAGATCACTAAAAATCACATCACATCTGTGCGTCTGTACAAATAGCGCAAATATCTGCTGCATGCGTACTGACTATGAATACCACACAATCATTTTTTTAAAGAATTATAAGTATCTAATTATAAGTAATATATTTATGATAAACCTGTAATTGGCAGATTTGAGATAATAAAAACCCAGCCTGTTAACATTTGTAATAAAAGGTGAAAGGTTCAGACTGTTACTAAAAGTTCTTTTATACGGATAGCTAAACATTTACAGTTGAATAATCGGTTTTGAGATAATACCTCCTTTTTCTCAAATGGAAGTTTAAAGAAAGTCTTAAAGGATGGTTGAAATAAAGCACAGAATTGCCACAGGTCCTGCAGTGTGTTGCCTATGTAATAAAAATGTTATCGGCTGCTGTCTTAAAACATCACAGTGCAGCTGCTTCTTATTTCCACAACAGAAGGCTGAGATAGATGGGAGATACCCTAATGTGGAAATGGGAATAATCAACCAAATTTAATTTACTCCTGTTTTCTCTCTTCAGTTTACCACTGAAATCAGTGAGTGTGTGGAAATGTAAAGGTTAAGAAGCTTCTTACTCCCAAAGTTATATTGTTGCACAGTCTCAACATTGGTGTGTTTAAAGTTGGAAGGTGTCTTCTTGCAAAAATAATTTTTTGTCTATTTTGGTTAAAGTTGACAATCTGATATAAAGCTAAAACATTCATTATCCCCAATGCAGTCTTTCCTAGTGTGATTTTTAGCTGTAGGCACAATATCAGTTACCTCATACACAGTGTCTAAAAAGAACAGCAGATAATTAAAAAAAAGATGATTCTGGAGGAAAACATGGCTACTTGCTTGGCATTCATAAAGGGATTGAAGGAAACAGCATGATATTTTTCCTGATCTCATGGATCCTCAAAGTTGTACAACTAGACCCCTCCGTTAAATTCATTAATGCATGTGCCCAAACACCCATCCAGCCTGAACAGCAAAACGGTGATCAGTTGTCAAATACAGAGAGAAAATAAGATGGTGTTACGGAAAGGAGTGTCACCTTAAAAGCATGATATCCTGCAGTAGTGCTGTAAATTACAGGAATGGGAAAGTGTGTCCATTGCGCACTTCTGTGGAACAGCCAAACAGATAATTTTAGATAATAAAATTACTTTTTTTAAAAATTTTTTTATTAATGGACTACACGCAGTTGATACAAATAATTGTTTTTTAATCTGCCTAAAAATTGATTCTCCTAACATCTTGTGTATACAAAGAACACATGTAACCCCAAAAGAGCAACCAGAGTAAGCCAGAATTAATTTAATTTGACTGCTGTGGTTCTCAAGTCTGCACTTCTGCACAAAGGTGTCTCTGCTGCCCTGGCAATAAATGATCTGTGTGGCGAAATGTATTTGTGCTTTTCCCACCTTTTCTGTAACAAGACTTAGTCCAGATACAGATTGACTGTATCCAGGACTGTATGTAAGCTTCTGAGCCCAACAAGCCTTTCTGTGTTGGAGGAAAGCCTTCTAGCTCATCAGTGGGAGTGGTAAGCACTAGGTAGCCTATCTAACACAAGAGGAGTGGTTGCTGGCCCAGAAATTGTAGTTTATTGGCTGTTTGGACAGTTTTTCCATCTCTTTCAACTTTCTGGTTTAAAAGCCCACGTTTGCACTTGTTTCCGACCTTCCCTGTAACTAGTCTAGTCCAGATACAGATTTGCTATATCTAAGACTGTTTGTAAGCTTCTGAAAGGTGCCAAAGTATGCTCTTCAATTTTTCCCTTAGATCTACTAGTTCTCCCCTCTCCTGCACTTTTACTAGCTTATTAGTCTAGCACTGTACCAGACTTCTTGTAGCAATTATTGTAGCACACAAAAGTGCTACCAGCACTAAACGTTCTACAAGGAAATAGCTCCAGTACTTATTATTAATGCCCACCACTCTGGGCATGTCTAAAGGTCAGTTCCTGTGCATTCACCGATTAGCCTGGTGAGCATGGTCATCCTGAGGCAATGTAGCATCTGCCTCTGCCTCATGTACACTAACAACCCTCTCCTCTTACCTCCCAAAACTCAGTCTTGCAAGAGATGCACTTATATATCGAAATTTCGAGCCACACACTCTCCAGCCAAGACCAGAATAGCTGGTCAAGAGGAGAAGGTCAACACTTGTACCACACCACATGGAACACATAGCTCTCCAGAACACACACCAGCACTGCCTTCACATAAAAACACAAACCACACACCCACCTTCATGGAGGTTCTCAATAAAAATCTACCCAAACAGCAGGGACCTCCAAGGCACAAATGCACTCAACCAACACAACACTAGTTACGAGACGCATAACTCTCCTAAACAGCATGCCACTCAACCAAAGCCCCTAAGGCAAAACAGCATGTCCAACACACTAGCCATAGGTGACTCGATAGTGAGGCACACTGATGTCCCACTCAATAGGTTGAATAAGGAGAAAGTAACAGTCAGCTGCCTGTCAGGCACCAGGATCTGACACATAACACATGCACTCAGGTCCCTCAACAACAGGTACAAATATGACTGTCATTGTACATGTGGGTGTGAATGACCTGAGATGTATCTCCCTGGACTACATGAAAAGAGACATGGAGTAGCTCTTGCATTATGTAGCCCAGGTGGGTATGACCCAAGCCCTGAGCAGCATCCTACCATCATCCAGAATGATCCACAGTACAAGCAGAAAATGACTGATTTCAACAATTGGCTAAGTTTTTTTATGTCATTCTAAGGGGATCCAGTATCTGTCTGCCTGGGATGACATGATTGACAGACCTCGATGCTTTGCCAGAGATGGCCTGCATCTGTCACCCCTGGGTTTCCCAGTAATGGCCAAGGCTCTTGCCACCCCTATAGTATCTTTTTTTAGGCGGTGTTCCATAGACCAAATTACCACCATAACAGCTACAAACAAATGCAATCTGAGGGTCATGCTGCTCAGTGCTAGAAGTCTAAACCTCAAAATGCACTCACTCAAACCACTCCTTAAAATGGAAAACATCGACATTTGTGCCGTAACAGAGACCTGGTTCAAGGCAGCAGAAAGCATCCCTGCACTACCAGGCTATAGCTCATTCCACACCTTTCGGCCCCAGAACTTGGACCGAAGCTCCAAAGGCAGTAGTGTTTCCATATTCATAAAGGATGCGCACACCTCCAGACTAGTAGCCCAACTTAACTCATCTGAGATACTTCAGGTGCAGCTAACATTGGGTAAGACAGCGATTCAGGTCATAGCCTGTTATAGGTCCCCAACCATGTCCCAAGACTCACACTCCACTTTCCTAAGCACCCTGGAGAATATTAGGGTCCAACTAACACTCTCATACTGGGCAACTTCAACTACCCCTCCATTAACTGGGAAAACTATTCATGTATCAATACACTTCCCCAACGTTTCCTGGAATTCATTAATCCCAATGCCCTGGACCAGCTTGTTCTGATCCCCACTTGAGGTAGCACCTGATCATTACTAACATGGGCGACCATTGCTCTACACCAGTAGTCAACTCCTCCATGGTTAGATCCGACCACAAACTAATCACCTTGGAAATCCATATCCCTCCCACACCCCCCACCCCACGCAAAGGTAACCACAATGAAAAACTTCTCCAAAGCTAACTTTGGGCTCCTAAAAACAGAGGTGGCCAACTTCATGGCACCCATGCAAATGGAGATCAGTTGCATGACTGCCGAATCATACACCAATGCACTGCAAGAACATGTACACAAATGCATGGATCTCGCCCATATCCAACAGAACCAAGACGCTCTCCTCCAAAAAAAGGAATCTAATCTGGTGGTCCCCTGCCATAAACAAACTCTACAACAGAAGGAGGAAATTGATGCGGAATAAGGTGAAGTCCCAAGACTGGAAATACTGCCTTGTCAGCCTCAACAAAAAGTTGAGATCCCTCATCAAATCCTCTAAAGTTAGCTATGAAAGCAGAATTGCAGCAGAGAGTAAAGAAAACCACAAGTCCTTCTATAGTTATGTAAAGAATCTCCATAGCAATACTGAGATTTGCTCTGAGCTACTGCACAATGATACTTCCTATACCGAGCCAACAGATATTGCCAATATACTGGCCGACAGATTCACTGCCAACTTTACCCCCCCCCCCCTACAGGGACCAGTTACAATACCAGTAGATTGCCAGGCACCCAGTATTACTGCTGCACAGGTTAAAACAGCACTGTCCAAGGCCAAGAATACAGCTTGTATGGCACCTGACAATATCCTTGGCTGTGTTCTACATGAACTACAGAGTGAACTGGCACCTCACCTGTGTGCCCTGTTCAATCACAGCCTCACCTCAGCCTTTGTCCATACCAAACTGCACACTGCTACAGTCATCCCTCTCCACAAAGGAGGAGCAACTACAGACCTTGGGAACTATCGCCCCATTAGCCTGACGAGTCTGATATGCAAAGCTATGGAATGCATCTTTGTGGTCCTAATAAACAAGGATACAGGGAATCTCCAAACTCTGGATCCCACACAGTTTGGTTTTGTGAAGGGTAGATCATGCCTGCTCAACTTCTTTGAGTCAATCACCAGAGCTGTGGATGAAGGCAAGGTGGTTCATACAGCCTACCTTGATCTGGCCAAGGCCTTTGATACCATTCCCCACTCAGGAATCATAGAAAAACTCACTAAGCTAGGCAATCAACCCCTATAGCACTAGGTGGGTTGTAAACTGGCTCACAGGTAGAAACCACAGTGTGAAAGTAGCTGACTCCAAGTCAGACTGCCGACCAGTCATGAGTGGAGTTCCACAAGGTTCAGTCCTGGGTCCACTCCTGTTTGGTATCTACTTCTCTGAAGTCCAGGCCAACACGAAGGGACTCTGGCTGACAAATTTCACAGACGATTGCAAGTTGGGAGCTATTATTAACTCCCTGAGTGATGTTGATATCCTACAGAAAGGCCTCACTAAGACCAACGACTAGTGTCAGAACTATGGCCTTAAGCTCAATACCAAAAAATGTGTCATCATCCCCTTTGGGAAAAACCCAGTTCCCATGAATTATCACATCGATGGTAGTCCACTGAATACAGAAGGCATTATAAGAGATCTGGGAACACAGGTTGACAGCAACCTCTCTTTTGACCACCACATTGCCACTGTGGTCAGAAAGTCCTTCTATGTGGCTTCTATGTCACTACTAAGGGTTTTGCATCCAGGAAGAAAGAGGTCATTGTCTCCCTCTACTCTTCCTTCATTAGGCCAGTCATTGAGTACAATGCCTCATTTGGCATGTACCTCACTAAACACCTGCAACAACTGGAGAGGCCACAAAAGTATCTCACAAAGAGGATCCTAGGCCTTAAACATTTGTCCTATATGGACAGACTAAGAAAACTCCAACTATTCTCTGTGTCATATAGCCTACTTAGACGCGATCTCTCCTTGACTTTCAAAGCCATGTCTGTCCCAGCTCTGTTAGAAATGCTAAATCTAAAGAAATCCCAGTCCCTCTGCGCCACACACTCCAGAGACCTCAACCTCATTACCACAATTTTTATTTATTTATTTCAGTTTGTTAACCGGGAAAGTCCATTGGGCCAAGGTAGCCCGTTTTCAATGGAGGCCCGAGGAGAAAAGCTCCAGACAGAAAGACAATATTAAAAGATATTGAAAAGTGATAACTAGTACAGCATATAAGAGCAACAAATTAACTACTGTATACAGAAAGACAATATTATAACCTGCGGTGTTGGTGCTGCGGTAGCGTTGTCACCTTACAGTAAGACGCTGTCCGGTTTGATTCTCAGCTAGAGCCTTCTGCGTGGAGGCATGCGTGAATGGGCGTACCTTTGTTGAAGGTTGTGCGTCAGGGCTGGTTACTCAGCATGTAAAAATCAACTACCAATCATTAGTGGACCGGAGTTCCGCTGTGGCGACCCCTAACCGGGAAAAGCCGAAAG
Organism: Protopterus annectens; assembly: GCF_019279795.1. NCBI lineage: Eukaryota > Metazoa > Chordata > Ceratodontiformes > Protopteridae > Protopterus > Protopterus annectens. Next base: position 248,226,125 of record NC_056728.1, on the reverse strand, counting down.
ACACAAACAAATACAGAAATACAATATTATAAAAAATATTCAAATATAAGAACTAAATCAACCACTTATAAGATATTTACAAGAACAACAAATTCAAGCTCATTTAGTACATCATAATTGTAGACAAAAGAATTTAAGCAATGGCAGAGTTTTGAGTAGGATAAGATAGAGATAGGTATCAGGATTCAGGTAGGATGAGTACAGGAGCATTCCCAGAGACAGGAGAGATGAGAGTGGCGTAAGGTTTTAAAGGAAGGGAGATTCTGGGTAGTTCTAATGTGAGGGGGAAGAGAATTCCATAATCTAGCATGGTTAGATGATAGTAATAGTTGCCCTGGTGAATGTAAAGGCTTGTAACATCCCAAGAGGTTCTGATTTGTGGATCTACATGTTCTGTGTGGCTGGTGAAGTTTTAAGGAAGAGGAGAGTGATGGACAGCTAGAGGGTATAAAAATGAGCTTGTGTGTTTTGTTAGTTGAATGAAAGTTAGATAGCTTGGGTGTTCCAACCAGTTTAGCGCATAGAGGGAGTTACAATGATGAGTGGAGGATTTGGATCCTATGGCAAACTTAGAAATGTTAAGGATAGTTTAGATTTCAGGGTTGATTGGAGATTACTGAGTAGTGGGGCTCCATACAAAAGGGAGGGGTGGCAGATAGGCGTTGTCTAGAAGAAAGAGAAAGGTAGCATCTGTGACGATAAAGCATTCCAAGTTTTTGATGTTTTTTTTTTATATTGGTTTGTAGACGGATGTCAGACTTTAGCTGGTCATTGATAAGGGCGCCCAGAAGTTTTGCATGGGGAACTATTTCAATAGATGTTTTGTTTAGACTGAGTATAGAGAAGGATGCCTTGTCAACAGCAGTATGTCTAGAAGGGGTAAAAATCCTTATTTTGGATTTGGAGGCATTAAGGGCTAGATAGTTGTCAAGCATCCAGGACTCAGTGGAGGAGAAGGCCTTGAGTAAGGTTTATTAATATGGGTAGAGTTTTGGCAGAGCAGATGATAGCAGTCTTCTGCGTATTGCACGGGTTTAGCATTGGGGATCTTTTGGTGGAAATCATTGATAAAAATATTAAATAGTAAGGGACCCAATATAAAGCCTTGAGGTACACCTGTTGGGATATGAAGGAAAGAGGAAGTACAGTAGTTCCATTTTACAGCTTGTTCCCTGGCTGAAAGATAGCTGGTGAACCATTTGATAGAAGAGGAGGAGAGATTAAGATGAGAGAGTTTAGAAAGCAGAAGCTCATGGGAGACAGTATTGAAAGCCTTGGATAAGTTGAGGAGGAGGGTAGAAACTATGTTACCAGAGTTGCAAGCAGAGTTGATGATTTCAAGGAAGGAAAGGAGGGCAGTGGTGGTGGTATGTCCTGGTCTAAACCCATGTTGGGTAGGAGTAGCTGGTTGTCCAGTAGGTAGGGTAAAAGTTGCAGGTGAATACATTTTTTTGAGTATCTTAGAGATAGGGGACAGGATAGCAATAGGGCGAAAGTTGGAGATTGAAAAGTTGTTACTTCCTTTGTGGAGGGGGATCATGAAGGCTTTTTTTCCAGAGGTGTGGTACGTAGGATTCCTGGATGGAGCGATTTATTAGGACACTGATGGTAAGGGCTATGCCATCAGCGGCTAGTTTGAGAAAGTTGGATGGAATGTCATCTGGGGCATTAGAACAAGGTTTTAACTTTAGTAGGAGCTTTTTTATAGTGTGGGAAGGAATGGATTTGAGAGGGAAAGGGGAGGACTGAGAGTTATTGGGGGTTGAATCCTTGGTTTCAGATATGTTGGGGGGGGATGTTATTAGGGAAAGAGGAGGTGAGTTTGCCTATGGAGTCAATGAAAAAGGAGTTGAATTGGGTAGCTAGGTGGAGGTCAGGTGAGTCTGGGTCAGGGCAGGGGTTCACTTTTTTGTTTGGAGATAGTATTGATGCAATACTACTCCAAAACTTTTTGGGGTTGGTTTTATGATTATGTTGAAGTTTAAGATAGTAGGATTTACGGTCAATGGCTATTTTTTTTTTCACTTGATTTTGCAGTTGCTTGTATTTGGCAAGATAGTTGGGAGTTTTGAATTTCCAGGTTTTGTCTTGGAGATGCATAAGGACTTTTGTGTCTTTGGTTAGCCAGGGGGCTGTTTTGGATCTGAGTCTTTTGGGGGCAAAGCGGTTAAGCAGATCAGTGAAAACTGTATTGAAGTGTGAGACAGCGTTGTCTAAAAGAAGGAACCTTGGAGGGTTCCAGTTTATCTGTTTTAAGGCATTAGAGAAGATTAGGGGGGGTTGAAGTTTTGCATGTTGCGGGTTGTAATGTGTTTGTGTGGAAGGAGGAGGGGGGAAGGGGAATGGTGTATGTAGGCAGGGATATGGTCACTAAGGGAGTCAGGGAGAGTACCACTATCAGAAATTCAGTTTGGGTGGGAGACTAGTATCCAGTCAAGGATGCTACCTGTGGTGTAATCTTTATTTGGTCTAGTAGGAGTTTTGATTAGCTGTGTGAACTGATATAGGTTGATGCTTTGAGAAGGGGTTGATGAGTCAATGGAAGACCAGTTAATGTTGACATTGCCTAAGATTGTTGTCTCATTGTTTATGTTGGAAGTAAACCAGGCAAGAATATCTTCCAATATAGGGATATTGTTACCAGGTGGTATGTACAGGGTGGCAATGCATAAAGCTTTATTGTTGTTTACTTTGAGAAGGACGAGGGTTAGCTCGGCAGTGTCAATTGAGGATATGGGCTTAGTATAGGGTGTCACTCTTAAGGAGGAGGAGAAGAGTAAGGCTACTCCTCCACCTTTCTTTTGGATCTGTCACTTCTTATGAGTTTATAGTTTGGTGGTGTTATTTCGGTATTTTTTATGTGTGGCTTTAGCCAGGTTTCTGTGATAGAGAGAATATCAGGTTTGTTGTGGGAGATCAAGGCTTGAAAGGCAGGTCTTTTATTACAAAGGCTCCTGGCATTAAGTGTAGTAAGGAGAAGAGGTTTGTGGGGGAGGGGTGAACTGTGTGAGTTTGGTTTGGAAGTGGAGTCATGTGAACGCCCTGGGTTAGGGTGTATATCTCCAGAGCGGAGGAGGAGGGTGACTAATTTAGAATAGAGTATGGATAGGTATCTATGTTCTAAGGAGTTAATATGGGTATTGGAACCTAATGAGGTTAGCTTGGTAGGTATGGGAAGTGGTTTACTAGGAGTAAGGAAGAGTTTCCTTTGAAATAGAAAAGATACATTATGTTTATAGTGGTGGGAAGAGACTTGAGTTGCTGAGGGAGAGTCTTTTTTAACATATATTGAAGTTGTGTGAAAGGGAGGAGAGTACTTGAACTGTGGGAGAATAGTGTGGTAGAGTAGGTAGAAGAGGATGAGGCTTTGAAATAAGAACAGTAGAGCATGAACAGGTTTTGTTTACAATGGAATAGACTTCTCATACATGTCAAGCAGAGCACCTCACTGACCCTCTTCAACAGAAATCTTGATGAGTGGATGGGAAATAGAAAATTCACCCCAGGGATCACTCCAGTGGCTTTACTTGACAGAGGCACTGGGAACTAAGGTTGGGTAGCACAATGCCAGGGTAATCCTATGGGCTAGGCTTGTAAAGGCTCCAGGGCCATTATCCTTGTACACACCTATGAACCTATGGTCCATTGCAACATCAGATGCCTTTTATTACAGGAATGTGGTTATCAATATTTCAATTTGCATACATAAATGGGAATTGTATCAGCATAGAGGCTTTTATCGCTTTCTTTGAATTTACAGAGAAAGAAATGTGATTATGGCAGAAGGTTTCAACTCTGTATTAAATTCTGTATTAATCTGTGGATAGTAGAACCAACAAAGAGGCTCAACCATTAGAGACACAGGGCTGTTATACCCAGCTGATGTCCATTACGATGCGGGTGTCTGCAAAATATCCCAACTAACAAACTAAACCAATCAGTAAAAGAAAATTGTAGCTAATGCTTAGCCAAACAGTCCACTTTGTGCTGTGCTGATGAGGCCATAACAAGCCTGAAACATGGAAACCCACAACTAGTGGGGTTTGGTTTTATTGGCCTGAATTTGTCCAGTAAATGACTTAAAAAGAAAAAAAGCCATGGGCATTCAAAATCGCCATATAGCTGAAACACCTGATGTTCTTAAGGGTCATTTGCATATATCCCATGTGCCTCTAATACAAGAGGTTTGAGGAAACAGACAGTGAAAATTCTAGCTTGGCTAGAATTTTCTTTTAACTTTTACTGATTGTTTTTTCTGTGTCACCCTTGAGATCAAGGAAGTACCAACACCTTGGAAACAGGGATTTGTTTCTCTGCTTATGAAATCAGGAAAGGTCCCTTTCTCACCAATAACTACAAGTTAATCTTACTGCTTAACAATAATTACAAACTTTATTTGCTGCTGTGGGCCAATATTCAACTGCTACCCTCTGTAGCACATGATAATCAAAATGGTTTAATCGAAAACAGAAGCATCTTTGATAGAATCAGGAAACCTACTGTGTCCATGACCTTATCATTTAGGTGCAGAAAAAGCCTATGACAGCTTCAATGTCAGTATTTACACTCAGCATTGGAATACCTAAAATACACTTTCTTCTTCAATATCCTGGAACAGTGGGTCCATTTTCCTACCAGACTTTGTACTCACAAACAGGTGGGACAACATTCCTCACCCAATGTAATAGCTTTGCTTGACAGATCTAACCATAAGGCAGTATTACTTGAAATAAAAATTAAATCCGGGCATCCAGCAAAACCAAAAACCTTAAAGAACTATTCTAAGGCTAACATCTCTCTACTGAGCAACAACATGGCTAAATTCCAAGCACCCCCAAACCCTGTAAGCACCATAGCATATGCTGAGGTATTTAAAAAATCCCCATGCAGCCATATTGATAGCTGTATAGAGTGTGTTGTGCCCACTAGTATTAAGAATAAGACAACCCACCCTGGTGGAATCACAATATCAATTGATTATACAACAAAAGAAAAAAATCTTGGCCAAGCGTGATAGCAACAAAGCCATACCTACTAAAAGTCCCCTGACCAATCTAAACAGGCAGCTAAGAAGGTTAATTAATACTTCAAAGGCTAGATTTGAAAGGAAAAAATAGCTTCTCAGGCAAAGGAAAGCCACAAAGCTTTCTACAGCTATGTCTGTAACCTCACGGGAAATATACAACAAAGTAAAGAACCTATTGTAAATGGCACCACCCACACTGAAACGGAGGCCATTGCCAAGCTTTTAGCTGACAAGTTCAGCTCAAATTTCTCCCCCTTCTCTTTCTCCCAATAGTCCAAAGGAAATACCACAATCACCCCAACCATTACTAGGGAACAAGTCATTAATGTACTTTCCAAGGCCAAAAACACTGCATCAATGGAGCGCAATAATATCCCTGGATGTTTAATAAATAGCATGAAACATGAGCTCTCTGGTCCACTTGAATCACTTTTCAATTGGAGCTTTCAATCAGGTTTTGTGCGCAAGGAATTTAAGATGGCTACAGTCATTCCCTTGCACAAAGGAGGTCCAGCCACTGATCTGGGTAAGTACATGCTTATACGTCTTACCAGCCTCATATGTAAGGCCATGAAAGAATCATCGTGGACATGATAAATGATTACATATTCAACCTGCAAACTCTGGACCCATCACAGTTTTGCCTTGTTAAAGAAAGGTGTGACATCCCCACTCTGGGCAAGTAATCAAGGAGCCTGAATTTTCACCACTGACACTAGAGATGGATGTTCACTTGGAATACAAATGGATACACTCAGTATTTCCAAATGCAGCCCTCTCTGCATCAAACACAAGTTCCCTTAAGAGCACAAAGGGAACATACTCAGCCTGGGTTTCTCTATATATCTTTCTCCAGGTCCCCAGTAAGGCTCCCCATTGACACAGCTGTAGCATTAAGTCCTCAGCAGAGTGTCCAAGCCAAGTCCCCCAACACCATCTCTGTGAAATCAGTACTTCATGTCCCCGCTCCAAGTAGCTGACACACACACTCCGAGATTTAATTTTTTCACACATATACACACACACACCTGGGCAAGCCTGGCACAGATTTCCTGCTCTGCCAACTTTGCTCACACTATAAGGCATATTCACTGCCACCAGTCAGGTACTATAAGGCTCTTAAAAGGATATCCAATTATACTGAGTGAAATTAATATTAATACAAATGGTAATGTTGACCAAAAAGCAAGCCTTTCAGGAGTGGCCAGAGTGATCACCAAATAAATATATGCAAATACTCTCAAAACTTAAATATTTTCTAAAAGGACCAGCCACAATGAGAAGTTTAAATATATTTAATAATAAATAATAAAACAACATGAAAATACTAAATATCTATTTACAGTAAACAACAGCATTTCAATCACAGGAATATTAAAATAACACAGGTGAATAGATTCAAACAGTTACAGAAAAACAGTATTTAACTAATCTCACTATATTTTCATGACTAATCTAAAGAATACTTTTCTATGGTCCACATACTAGAGCAAGGCAAGATGAAGTAGGTGAAGGATCTTTCTATGTCAGGTTCCAGAAGCCAAGTGCTCAGTCTGACTGAAAGACTTCTAGATGTAATATCTAAATATTTCTGAAATAGATTACAGAATGAAATCACATCTGGTCAACTGACTATTTCCCACACTATCACCAACACTAGAAGCTGCCAGGATTTTAGCACCTATGTGCCACCATACACACCGATAAAGCTTGGTTCAAATCTCTTGCAGGTCCTAGAAGTCATAAAACAATTTCAGACCTCTACCCTTCCAGAGTAGCAATTGGCTCCCTGCTAGAGATAATAAAGAAGGCTCCCTAATACGTGGTTTCCCAGATATTTTGTCTCTGGTAGCAACCAGACCTGTAAAATACAATCTTTATGGCCTAATCCAATTGAAAATATTTTTCAAAGTTAGCTGAGACTGAGACTAACCTCTTCTTTTCCAGTATCCTCTGCTAAAACATGCACATTTAATTCAGTTACAATATAGTCAGGAACCACTGTTGGTACATTTTTAACATAAGCAACTTTATAAACACATTTTCAACACATGCATCTGTACAAATCAGTTTGATAAACAAATGACATATAATTCTTTACAAAATTCCAGCTAGATGTGCTGGCATATGTTACACATCCACTGTCCTACTCTTTCTGGAATAACTGGCAGTACCTCCTATCATCACATCTCTCCTCCCTTTGAAGACTCAAGCTAATTTTTCTAGTGTCCCTTGAGAAACATTGCTTGAGAGGAAAGAACTTATCTGGGAATACATTATCACATACCCTGTCTTGACAGCCCATCTGCATTGGCATCGCTAACCCAACTATGGCACTGCAATGTCATATCATATACCTGCAACCCTAGGCTCCACCATAGTAACTTGGCATTTTGATGGCTGGCTTAATGTAGCCATAGATATCCCTCAGACTCATCCTGGCTCCTACTACAAATACTTAGCACCAGGGCTTTTTTATCATGATAAGGTTTCATCATGTTAACATGGTACAATTTGGGTCCCTGCCTCCTGCCTAGAAATTCTACCATGTAGTTAACATTACTAACCTTCCTTACCACTTTGAAGGGTCTCTTCCAATATGCCTGCAGATTATTGTCTGTGTCAGGAATGGAAGCATAACCTGCTGTCCCACAGCATATTCCCGGGCTCAAGCATGCCTGTCATACCAGACCTTTTTCTGCTGTTGGGCTCCTGACAGGTTCTCCTGGGACAAGCCCATGTGCTCCCTAAGCTTTGTCCTGAGGTTTAGGACATATGCCACAACAGACTCCTTGTGGGATTCACATTCACCCTCCCACTCATCACAAAACAAATCTAAAGGCCCCCTCACCCTATGCCCATACAGCAACTCAAAGGGTGAAAAGCCTGTGGATGTATCTGTCTATATGCAAACAGCAAATGGGGGAAATATTTGTCCCACTTTCTCTTAAACTGGTCTGTAAATTCCTGTAGCATGACCTTTAGTGTATAGTTTAACCTCTCCACAAGACCATTAGTCTGGGGATGGTGGTGGGGGAGTCTTTGGGTTCTTCACCTCACAGTACTTCCACAGATGAGCTATCAGGTCTGACATGAAATTGGCTCCTCTGTCACTCAGTATTTCTCTCAGAAAACCTACCCTACTGAAAATCTCTAACAAAGCATTTGCCACCTAATCTGCCTCAATGAAGGACAGAGCCACTACCTCAGGGTACCTAGTAGCATAATCTACTAACACCAGGATATATACATAGCCACCCTCTGAAATGGCTCCTCAACCAGAGGCAAAGGCATCAAAGGAGCTTTGACCTTGTCTCCTGCCTTGTCTACCTTTTGGCACTGCTCACAGGTCCTGCAGTGCCCTGTTACATCTCTGGAAATTCCAGGCCAGTAAAAGTTTTTCATAATACATCTTTTGGTATGCTTTATGCCCATATCACCTGCAAAAGGAATGTTATGGGCTATGGACAGAAGTGCCAGATGGTAGGCTCTAGGCATTACCAACTATTGTATTAACTCACCCTCTAGCCTTTCCTCAGGGGTCCACTCTCTGTACAGTAACCCTTTGTTCTAGTATACCAAATTCCCATTTCCTTGAGAATCAGGTGCCTCCTTAGTTACCTCCCTCAAGCCTTGTAATGTAGGGTCTGAGAGCTGAGCCTCTCCCAGCTCTACTTTTGTGACTCTTCCCAGCTCCCCTTCCACAAGAAGTCTGGTAACCTCTGACAGTGGTGTCTCTCTGTCAGCCTGGATACTACCACTCACCTCTGCCCCTGCAGTCACTCTGTCCAAGGGAACATCAGTATCTACCAGCAGCTGTTGCTCACCTTCAGGCTCACCGCTACAGGGTAGCTCCCTCCATGAACTAGCCACACCACCAGCCCTGGCTTCAGGTGTGATCTCTGTCTGGGACCCCAGGCTACCAGACCCATATGCCTGTCTCCAAGCCTGACTGTGTATAACTGCATGCACACAAGGTACTGCATTATCAAAATCTTTCCCTATCAGGACATCTGCAGGGATATCCCTAAACATACCTACTTGCTTGCTTCCTTTTCCACCTTCCCAGTTAAGGTGAACCTTGGCCAAAGGCAATTGGAATAGGCTTCCTCCTAAAGCTCTAACTGGAGTGGACTTGCCCAAGCAAACACTGCTCATCTTAACCACTGCAGGCTTGACAATGGTTATGTCAGATGCTGTGTCTCTCTTAGCAGTGGCCTGTTTTCCATCCACTAAGATAGGATATAACTCTTGTGATAGTTTGGTATCCCTGTTGTCTCCAGACAACTTACCAATAGCATACAGTTATTCGCACTTCTGGGTTCTCGACCTTTTGTTCCCCACCATGAATCTGTGGACATCTATATGATATATGGCCCCACCGGTTACATTTAAAACATTTGACCCATAATCCTGGCTGTGTACCTGAACTAATGTCTACCATGTTACTGGTGGACTCTGTTGGGGTTTCTTAGGATGCCCATCATGGTTTCCCTTGTATCCATGTGCAGCACTGGGTATCCTCTTCCTATGAAGTGATGTCCTGCTTGCTAAGTAGAGATCCCCCTTTTTCCCTAGCTCATCTGCAGAGTTGCACTGTTGGTCTGCCAACCAGATTCTCATGTCCTCAGGTAAAATGCTATGGGATTGTTCCCTCACCAAAAGGTCTGCTAGCTGTTCAAAAGTGGTGACCTGACACCCACTCACCCACCTTTGAAAATAAGTGCTTAACTCAGCAATATAATCTTGCACACACTTTCATCTGCCTTGCATCTATGCTCAAAAAACTTTTCTCTGTAAGCTTCAGGTGTTAAGGCATTCAGGTAAACAACTTTTGACTTTATCATAATTTAAACAATATATAATCAGACAATTTAGAAACAGCAGTTACAGCTTTACCACGGAGTAAGAAGGTCAGGAACCATACCCAGAGTCCTTGGTCAGCATTATACTGTTTACATACTCTTTCAAATATATGAATAATACTATCAAAATTGTCACCTTATTGCTTCTGGGGTTCACTTATTCCCTTCCCCATTACCTTCATGAAACTGGCAAAGAGTCAGCATCTCCCTCCCATGTTCACACTGCTTCTCATTTTCTTCAGCATCCAAATGCTGCAGTCTCTCTGCTGATTCTAATTCCAAATGTTTGGCCCCATGTTCAAGTCTCTTTAACTCCAGATGGAGTTTTAAGTCCTCTGAGGAAACAGTGAACTGTCCTGTTTTTGAGGGCTGCAAATTCCCATCAACAGACTGGTTATCTTCCTTGCTGCTGAGCTGTGACTAAGGCTGAAATAATTTCCTCTTTAGTTAGGTTGGCATGCACCAGTCATTTGGCTTCACACACCTTGGCCAACTGGTTCTTTTTCAGCCTGCCATAATCCTCTGCTGAAATCTTTGCCTGCTTTCCCTGACTAAAGTAAACTAACAAAAAAATAAATAAATAGAAATGTTGTGAAATGAACTGTGGCTGCTGAGGATACATATCTTCAGTGACAACTGCCTACGGCTACAGAAGTTCAATTAATATCCACACCACTGCTCACCAATATGTGACATCCTCACTCTGGGCCAGTAATCAAGGAGCCTGAATCCACAGCACTGACACTGGAGAGTGATGTTCACTTGGAATACAAATGGATACGCTCAGTATTTCCAGATGCAGACCTCTCTGCATCAAGCACAATTTCCCTTAAGAGCACACAGGGAACACACTCATTCTAGGGTCTGAGTTTTTCTATTTGTCTCTCTCCAGGTCCCCAGTAAGACAACCGACTGGCACAGCTGTAGGGTTAATTCCTCAGTCGAGTGTCCAAGCCAAACCCTCCAGCACCCTCTCTGTGAATCCAGTGCTTCATGTCCCTGCTCCTAGTAGCTGACACACACACACACTCTTTAAGATTTAATTTTCACACACACACACACACACACACACACACACACACACACCTGGGAAAGGCTGGCACAGATTACCTGCTCTACCAATGTTGCCCGCGCTGTAAGGCAGATTTACTGCCACCAGTTACTATAAGACTCTTAAAAGAGTATCCCATTATACTGAGTTGTTTGTCTTTTTGGCTTTTCCTGGTTAGGGGTCGCTACAGCGGAACTCCGGTCTGCTAATGATTGGCAGTTGATTTTTATGGTGCTGAGTTGCCAGCCCAATGCCCAACTTTCAGCGAAGGCACACTCGACAAAGGGTAGGACATGCAGACTTCACACAGAAGGCACTCCAACCGAGAATCGAACAGGAGAACCTCTTGCTGTGAGGCAACAATGTTACCGCTGTACCACCAATTATATTGAGTGAAATTAATATTAATACAAATGGTAATGTTGACCTAACAGCAAGGCTTTCAGGAGTGGCAAGAGTTATCACCAAATAAATATATGCAAATACTCTCAAGACTTAAATGATTTTCTGAAGGATCCAGCCACAATGAGAAGTTTAAATATATTTAATAAGTAATACAAGAATATGAAAATACTAAATATCTATTTACAGTAAACACCAGACTTACAATCACAGGAAATATTAAATATGAGATGTCCCCACTCTGGGCCAGTAATCAAGGAGCCTGAATCCTTACCATTGACACTGGAAAGGGACATTCACTTGGAATATAAATGGATACACTTAGTATTTCCAGATGCAGACCTCTCTGCATCAGGCTTGATTTCCCTTAAGAGCACACAGGGAACACACTCAGCCCTGGGTCTCGGTTTCCCTATCTGTCTCGCTCCAAGTCCCCAGTAAGACTCCCCATTGGCACAGCTGTAGGGTTAGGTCCCCAGACGAGTGTCCAAGCCAAGTCCTCCAGCACCCAATCTGTGAAACCAGTGCTTCGTGTCCCTTCTCCAAATAGCTGACACATACACACTACACAGTCTGAGATTTAATTTTTACAGACACATACCTGGAAAAGACTGGCACAGATTACCTGCTCTACCAACTTTGCCCACACTATAAGGTAGATTCACTGCCACCAGTCAGTTATTATAAGGCTCTTAAAAGGATATCCAATTATACTGAGTGAAATTAATATTAATACAAATAGTAATGTTGACCAAATACCAAGGCGTCAAAGTTATTACCAAATAAATATATGCAAAACTTAAATATTTTCTAAAAGGACCAGCCACAATGAGAAGTTTAAATATATTTAATAATAAATAATAAAAGAGCATAAAAATACTAAATATCTATTTACAGCAAACACTAGAGTTTCAATTGCAGGAAATATTAAAATAAAACAGATGAATAGATTCACACAGTTACAGAAAAAGCAGTACTTAACTAATCTCACTATATTTTCCTGACCAATCTAAAGAACACTATTCCCCGGTCCACTTACTAGAGCAAGGCAAGATGAAGTAGGTGAGGGATTCTTCTGTGTCAGGTTTCAGAAACAGAGTGCTCAGTCTGACTAAGAGACTTCTCAACATATTTAAATATTATTTTTGGGGTAGCTTACAGAATGACATCACATCTGGTCATCTGACTATGTTTCCCATGCTGTCACCAACACTAGAAGCTGCCAGGATTTTAGCATCTATGTGTTACCATATACACAGATAGAGCTTTGCTCAGATCTGCTGTAGCTCCTTGAAGTCATAAAACAAGTTCAAAACTCTACCCTTCCAGAGTAGCAATTAGCTCCCTGCTAGAGACAATAAAGAAGGCTTCCTAATACTTGGTTTCCCAGACATGTTGTCTATGGCTGCAACTAGGACTGTAAGATACAATTTATGGCCTAATTTAATTTCAACTGTTTTTCAAAGTTACCTGGGACCGAGATTAACCTCTTCTCTTCTGTATCCTCTGTTAAAGCATTCACATTTAGTTTGGTTACAACAGAGTCAGGACCCACTGTTGGTACATTTTTAACACAAGCTACTTTACAAATACATTTTCAACACAATCATCTGTACAAATCAGTTTGATATACAAATGACATATAATTCTTTACAATAGTCCGGCTAGTTGTGCTGGCATATGTTGCACATCTAATGCCCTACTTCTCCTGGCATAACTGCAGCACTTCCTATTGTCACAGAAGGTCATGGTTATTAAATCTGGTAGACATTTTTGAGAGGGTCACCAAAGCAATCAATGAAGGTAAGACTGTGCACACAGCTTACCTCAACCTGACCAAGGCTTTTGATACAATACCCCACTCAGGCATTATAGACAAGCTCACTAATTGAGGTATAAATCCTTTTATCATCCACTGGATAGCCAATTTGCTCACTGATAGGAACCAAGAGATTAAAATAGGTGACTCCACCTCTACCAAGAGACCAATCACTAGCAGAGTCTACCAGGGCTAGATGCTGAGCCCTTTCCTTTTTGACATCTATTTCTCTAAAATGGAGGGAAATGCTGAAGGTTTATGGCTGACTAAGTTTGCAGACAATTGCAAGCTGAGTGTTATCGTCGACTCCCCTGCAGACACCATCATTCTTTAAGAAGGTCTATCTCTAACTAACAAATGGTGCCAAAGCCATCATCTTAAACTCAATGCTAAGAAATGCATAATCGTACCCTTTGGGAAGTCAACCATCCCAGCTAATTACCATATTGATAATACGCCCCTGAAAGCCAACAGAGTGGTCAGGGATCTGAGTATGCACGTAGACAGTAGCCTTACCTTCGACTATCATGTGTCTACAATGGTGAGGAACTCCTTTTATGTTGTGCAACTTATAAGTAAGGGAATGGCATCTAGGTCCAAATTGGTCATTATCCCACTGTACTCTGCCCTTATCAAACCAGTCATAGAGCACAATGCTCCCTTTGGTATGTACCTGACCAGGCATATGCAGCAACAAGAGCAACCTCAGAGGTTCCTTACAAAAAGAATACAAGTAGTAGCAAGCATGCCTTATGCAGAGTGCCTTAAAACCCTTTCCCTCTACTCAGTCTCATTTGGTTTGCTGAGGTAATCTATCCCTGGTTTACAAAGCATCTGCAAACCCCACACTTATGAATCTCCTATATATTCGTAAGTAAAAATGAGTACCAGAAATACAAGGTTTAGGGACCTGAATTTTGTCTGTGACTTAAAAAGAACATGCTGGACAGGCAGATGTGTGTCCCAGAGACTGCCCCTCCTATAAAACAGGCTTCCTGTCCATGTGAACCTAAGTTTGTCTATTACCCAGTTTAACAGCAACCTAGACCGGTGGGTGGGGAATAAGAAATTTACACTGGGCCTGACACCCATGTCCCTTATGGACAGAAGTATCTTACTGGATACAGGACATTATCATTCTTTTGGAAAAACTTGCCTAAGCTTAGAAAGGCCCCCCAGGTCATTAGCCTGGTAACAGTCTTTGAATCTATGAATGATCTTATCCACCATAAATATCTAGTAACAGTTGGACAGTCCCACTCTATTTCTGTAATTTTTTTTCTGATTAATATGAACTGTTTGGTTTCACCTGTTGTATTTAAAATTGTTGTTAATCCTTTCGGGTAAAACATCTAAAGCCTCTCTATAGCATCTACTATAGGGTTCTTTTCCATTGTACCAATAAAAATATATGTATATGCAGATGATCTTCTTCTTCTTTTGGCTTTTCCCGGTTAGGGGTCACCACAGCAGATCACCTGTCTGCTCATGATTGGCAGTGGAGTTTTTTACGGTGCCAAGTTGCCAGCATGGCGCCCAACCTTCCACAGAAGGCACACACTCATGCCTAGGGCCAATTTAGAGTGTCCAATCTACTTATAGCATGTCTTTGAGATGTGGGAGGAAACCAGAGCACCTGGAGGAAACCTACATGACCACATGCAGACTCCGCACAGAAGGCACCCCAGCTGAGGATCGAACTGATCTACTGGTTAATATAATCTTTTTTGAAAGATTCCACTTACTCAGAAACACTATACATACTGCAGGCCTTGGCCATATATCCACCGAGAATATTCTTAAAATGTATGTAAAACATTGATGGAATGCCTTTGGCTATCCCTTCTTCAAGAGCTCCCACTAAAGCACATTATCTGACAAAAAAGGAAGAAGGGATCTCCTTCCCTAAACTATAACATGTTGCATGGGCCTTGACTTTGAGAGAGCAAGTCCAATAGCTCCAACAAGAATACAACACCTAGTGGAAAGGAGGTTTCATATTTGATTATATAAGCTTTTTCCAACGTCTCTCAAACATTATTGTTAATGATATATGTGTGTTCTCATACAAGCTTGTATGCCTTATACAATGTACTCAGGATCATGCTCAAGTGATCTGTCTTTTAACACCACTTAGAGTTGGCAAATTTATTTTATATACATCAACCAATTGCTTCACGGATGTACCTATTTCTTCCGCCTAACCACAGTATGGACTTTAAAAAAATTAGGACTGAGCAAGTGAGAGGAGGTAACAGAGGAAACTGTATATACAGGTGGTGGTAGCTAAATTCTTTTGACAATACTGTAATGAACCAAAGCCCCAGCTCCTTGAGTCCAGACCCAAGAGCATCATTACATTCAAGTTAAAACATATACTTGTAAGGATTCAGGCTCTTCTACAGTAGTCAAACTCAAACAGCACTCAGTAAAAACACAGCTAGAATACATATGGTTGCCAAATATGTTTCAAATCTATATAAGATGCTCCATTCTCTGAGTAGCAATGGAATCTTCATAGATCTTTGGTAGGCATCTCACAAAGGTTCTGATTTTGGCTGGCCCATGTTTGGTGTCCTCCACACTAAAATTATTTGCCTGGAGAGCCATTTATCATGCCTTTTACACTCTGCACTGAATTCAGCAGATGTTCCTATAGATAGATCAGGAAAACTGGATGACTGTGAACACATTATATGTGAGTGTCTACTGCTATTACAGTATTGTGACAGGATCAATAGGACATGCAGAAGTATCTGGAATAATAATTTCAACACTACTGCTTTCCCTTTCCTGAATGGGCATTTGTTAGACATATATTCATAGTTTTTTATTAATCAGCCCAGCAGACTTTTACAAGCTTAGCCAATGCAAATTTCGACACTTATTTCTTCCATCTACAATAGCCTAAGTACAGAGATCCCCATCAACACATCAAGACTGGCTTTAAAGAGGGCTAAGGATGTACTTTGTTTGATATGGAATTGGAGTTTTCCTAAGGTAAGGAATCCTTTGTGAGAGACCTCTCTTGTGTCAAAACTTTCAGTTTATATGGTGAGTTTGATTTAGGTTTTCAGAGTTGGTCAAGGTGGCATTTCCAGCTTTTTGGAGGTGCAAGAGATTAAGCAGGACTGGATCTTTTATAACCCTGAAGGCCGTGAAGAAGTCACTACACTACAGCCTATAGGAGATGGAGTAAAATGACAAGCTTCTTGTCTGGTCTGTGCAACTTAAGATCATACTCAGGATTGTGTTGGTTAGAAAGCCTTGTAGTCTGCAGTGATATGTTTTGAAAGGGACATGTCAAAGGGGGCACTATTATGTGCAAGGCAATAAGTTCCTTGGTTCTGGAATATGTGCCTTTACGAATTAGTCGAACTAAGTGGAATGATTTCCTAACTATAATTTATACATGGTGGTCAAATGAAACCTTACTGTGCATGAATATGCCAAAGTCTCTAATAACAACATCAACATTGAGGTGGTATCTTTTATATTGTAGGTATATGGGTGTTTGTTTTTTAAAGAGTAATTTGCATTTTTATCAATGAGCTTAACCCGTGGATATACCAGGTACTAGTGCAGTTTAGACACTTTTGTAGGATAGGATATGGGTATCAGCTGGAGGGTTAGTGACAGTGTTAAGACTGCAGTCATCAGCAAACTTTGTCAGCCATTGACCTTTTTATGTTAGTTTGGACACCAGAGAAGTATAGGTTAAAGAAGAAGAAACCCAATGTGGAGTCTTGTGGGACAAGTCTATCAGAGGAAAGTGTGCTGCAAACCTTCATTGTGTGTGTTCTGGCAGTGAACCAAATTGCAATCTAATGGGTAATACAACGAGTAATATTCAAACTGATATGCTTATCAATAGTACCAGAGTGCAGGATAGTGTCTAAAGGATTAGTTAGATTCAGTTAGATTTTTAGTTAGATTCAGTTATAGAGTGTGCACTGACTTGTCATTATCCAGTGCTTCAGTCTACACTCAAAGCAGTCTACTAGATTCAGCTGATAAGACCTGCACTTTACAAACTGATTTCGGTCAAAGAACTGCAGACTATTAATCTCATTATTTAGGAGTTTCATTATAATACACTCCATGATTATACAAGTACTGCTGCTCTCCAAACTTTGAACACATACACAGTAGAGAAGATACAACTAAATAGATTATACTATTATTATTAAGTGCTAAGAGACAACCTAGCAACGTTCAACTTCTTAGTGGAAGAGATCTGGAAAAAGCCTTAAAGAATGGAAGAAAAGGCCCAACAAATATGGACAGATTTTAAAATACTGTTCTTATAAACTTGGAAAAGTTGCTAGAATCACAGGATTTGTGTTAGCATGCATTTTCTGAAGGATACAAAGTCTGAAACTCAGATGTATGTCATTATTTTCCACCCAGTATCAAAATAACAAAAAACAAGCTTCTCTTCTAGCCTAACAACAAATAAGAAACCTAGCCAAAAACATATCAAGAATGACAAAAAAACATACTATACTAGGATCCGACAAAAACATCAAAACAATTCCCAAAAATATGGGATGCCATTAAACAACTACTAAAAGCAGGATATTCCATAACCCCAGTTCCCACCACCACTAACACCAACAGATAACATAGCCACCCAATTCTACTCGCACTTCATCAATTCTATACTATTCTTAGTAAAAAAAAAAAAAAAACAGTAATATCCCCCTATTTCTTCATTCAGGAACAACACCAAATATCAATTCCCTTGCAACCAGACCAATACAAACTATTACCATTAAAAAACTTCTGAACAAACTAAAATCCACATCCCTTACTGCTGACTTACTCCCCACATATTTTCTCAGATTAGCTGCAGATGCCGTCTCATACCCTATCTCTCTCCTAATCAACCGTTCTATT
>NC_056728.1:248108063-248203063 GCF_019279795.1 Protopterus annectens | reverse complement strand
CTCTTCACAACCAAACCTATAACTCTAGACTTTAAAGTATTCTCTCAAAACAATACAGAAATTGAAATTGTAAAAACAGCTAAACTACTTGGCATCACAATTGATGACAAACTATCCTTTGAGAATCATTTACTCAACTCAATCAAAAAGACCCATTTTAAGCTTGGCAAACTCTATAGGCATAAACTTTATTTGGACAATTCTACCAAGTTAAAACTAGCCCATTTTCACTAAGGTACACACATCTCTCCTGAACAAACTGCAGTTATGCTACTATAAAACAGCTAAGTTTGTCTCCAACATGCCAACTCGCACACATCATTGCCTTGCCATTAAATCTATAAACTGTTTTGAGTTCCCGCATTACCTACATTACTCCCAACTTACTCTCACCCACAAACTACTAAATAATCCACACTACTGCCCATCCCTTCAAACTATAATACAAATACACACTCCTACTCGGCATCTTAGGTCCTCTAACAATCAACTCCTAACCATAACTAAGCCCAACAAAAGAGCTAGACAATGCCTCTATTTCCATGTCATTGCCAAACTTTGGAATGCTCTCCCTCTCTCTATCACCCAACTAGACTCTTTAAATTGCACTGAAAGAACACTATCTCAATAACCATGTCTGTTCTTGTAGTCACAAGATTAAACCACCTTAAATGTTTTTTGGCCACTATACACTACAAATACCTTTATTAACTTAATATAGTTTCAATTTACACTATCTGTCTTCAAATCCAGTCTCTCTTGTACTCTTTACTTCTGTGGCTGTATAAACAGAATTGATTACACATTATTCTTAATTATGAAAAACTACAAACATAATTACTAAAAAATTAACATCCTGGGTTTACCTTCTTGTATTGTATACCTCTTATAGAATGTATTTTGTCTTTGTATATCTATTTCAATTTGTATTATATAAAATCTTTATTATCAAACTTTAAGCTGATGTTATGTAAAAATGTCTGTGACTGTATGGAGCTTTTCTTCCTGGGCCTTCACTAAAAATGGGTCATTGGGCCCAATGGACTTTCCCAGTCACAAATGTCAATAAATAAATTATGTAGTAGATATTGTAGTAGTTGTGTGTGAACACATTTTTCAAGGATCTTAGCAAAAGGATGGAGAATAGCTATGGGCCTATAGTTGCTGAGTTCAGTAGATGTCCCAACTTTGTGTTGTGGGATTATATGAGAGGTTTTCCAGAGTTTTGGGATGTAGTGTTCTCGAATGGACTGGTTAACAAGGATAGAAACTGGGAAGGAAATCACGTCTGATGTAATTTTTCAGATAGTCACTGGGAAGCTGATCTGCAGCGAAGGTTGTGAATTTAAGTTTAGAAAGAAGTTTTTTATGGTGCTGGTTTGTATATGCTTAATTGAAAAGGTGTTGAGCAAATTTAGAGTATGAGTAGGTAATGACAGAGGGGTATTGATCATTTTTTTTACAACTGATAGGATGGAGTTGACAACGTAGGAGTTGAAATGTGAAGCAATATTATCAGTGGCATTGGGAGAGGTTGTAGCAGGGATCGTAGTGTATCCAGGCTTCAGCAGGTAGTTAGTGGCTTGCCAGAATTTCTGAGGGTTATTCTGATGGTTAATTTGAGTGGTAGTGTAGTATACTTTTTTGTTGTGTTTAATTTGTTTTTTAGCTAGAATACGGAGCTGTCGTGTAGTGATGTTTCATTTTTTTTTGTCATGGTAATGATACCAGGCTCGCTCTCTCTCTCTTTGGTTAAGGAGTTGTGTTGTTTCTTTTGTGAACCAAGGAGTAGGTTTAGATTTAGTACAAATTTTTCTGAGGGGAGCTAGCTGATTGGGATATTGATAAATTTATCATTAAAGTATTGGACAGCCATGTTGAGATAAAGGTGTTTGAGTGGAAACCTGTCACATTTTTGCAAAAGGGTTTTAAATACTTCGGGTGAGAATTTTCTTTTATTCCATATGTATTTGTAAGTAATATTTGTTGGAGGATGAATACATTGTTAAATTAGGTAGGTAAGTCTGTGATTGCTTAGACTGGGAGACAACCTGATTTATAGTAGTGGGAGGATGTATTTATAAGAGACCAATCTAGTATAGACTGTTTATTACTTTGTCAGTCCTGGTTGGAGTTTGTATCATTTGGCAGTACCCATGTATATCTGTGAAACTGGATGGATTGTCATGAATGCAGCTAGCCTAATCTAGGTTGAAATCTCCCATTATTATGGTTTCCGGCTTATATGTTGATGAACACCAGTAAAGGAGGTCTTTGATGGAGGTTAGGTTATTTCCAGTGTAGACTGCTATGACAATTATGTGTTTGTTAGAGTTAATTTGGAGGTCTAAGATTAAGATTTCAAAATTTTGGGGGCTGAGTAGTTACAAAATATTTCCAGTTTAAGGTTATTCTTCTAGATTATGGCTGTCCCCCCACCCTTGTTGTGAATTCTTTCCAGCCTATGGATGTTGTAACCATGGGTTAGTATCTCTGTGTCTTGTATGTGTGACTTTAACCAGGTTTCTATTAGTATAGCTATAGGATGTCTATATCGGGTAAGGGTAGCATGGAATTTGGAGGTTTTGTTCAAAATGCTTTTAAGGTTCATATTCATTATGAGGAAATCTGAGTTGGTAATCTGTATATTGGTGTAGTTTGAGGTGAGTGGGATGTTAGAGTCTAGGAGATTATGTTGTATGGGGAGATGGCCTGGGTTGGGGTGTATATGTCCACTTTGTTTTACTTGTAGTGAGTTGATTTGAATAGGTGGTTAAGTTTACTTATGAGTTTAGTTGCATATTATTTTATTGAACATATTTATATGAGAAAAATTCACTAGAAAAGTAATTGTATATTTGGGGAGTAATTATATAATTTGTTGTTGGGTTTTGTGGAAGGGCAGAGAGTGAATTATGGTTACTTGTTGATTTTGGTAGCATGTGAGAAGGTAAAATGTGATGCTGATATACAGTTTAAGAATAAACATCTTTTATTTAAACACTTTTTAATAACGAACTGTCAAATAAAATAATATCAATGTTTTAATTGTAAAAAAATGGCCAAACTGAGATGTTCAATCAATCCAGGTCTCATGCCCACCTACAGCCTATGTTGCCACTGGAAGTCCTTCTCCAGATTGTTATAAAAATCACTTCATCTTTTGTCCATAAATATCTGGTCCATGACAATAAATATATATATTTTTAAATTGTCGGCACATTTTTTTCACTACATATACAGGCTCATATATTTTTGTAGAAAGTTTCCTGTTGGCTTCCCCACATTCACAAGATGAGCAAGTAGCAATGTATATTACACTCACAAGGTTATAATTAAAATAAACAAGTTCCTTAAAAGACACACCCACGTCAAACAGATTAATTGACCCTTAATAATGCTGTACTTTAAATAAGTAGGGTGCATACTAGAATAATGCAAAATGGCATTACTCAAACTGTTTTTATAACTATTAACTGAATGCAATTTGCCTTCCCCACCTTTTTCGTATATTTCAACATCTAAAAAAAATTATCCTAAAAAAGTCATGTTTAATAGAAAACTTTAAAAACTTAGTGCTTTGGTTCATACTTAAAAAAAAAAAACTTTTAAATCAGCCGTTCCACCTTTCCAAACAAAAATAGATAATCAATAAATGAAAAATAAAATATAATCGACTGGTATCCTCCAATGTTGGGTAAGACAAATGTTTCCCAATATGCCATTACTAAATTTGCATAATTTGGACTCAATCTGGGATCCCATAGCTACTCCTTTTTTTGACGGTAATAACTATCCTGAAAAATAAAGACGTGTTTTGATTTCACTTGTGTACCACTATTTTCTAAAACCTTTTCACCAGTTTTTTTCTTTCAAAAAAATACAAAATTAATAAAAACAAAAAACACCATCTGTCATCAAATGGAATCGCTTCATCATCACATCTTCTCCACTGACATTATTTTATTACAAAAATTAAGTGCTTTCATCCACTACTTGGTCTTCAACAGAATACGTTGCAAATATCAAAATTCTTTATATACAAAAACAGTACTTAAAATCATATAATAAATCTTATGATCAACCTTGTACATGAGTTACAAGTTTGTGGTCCTCATTTTAAAACACTGTGTATAGAAATATTATTGTTCATGCCTGGTGTTTTCCCAGCATTTCATAAAGGCTGCCAAATCAATTCACAAATTTCTAATTAAACTAATATTTGCTTGTTGTAATAAAGTGATTCCAGTGAATATCAGTTTTTTTTATTTTATTACATATGTATCTAATGGTTCACTTAAGCCATTTGTTAGTTAAAGTGTGTTATTAGTGTAGGCAAAATAAGACTTCTTATAAGCATTAAGCAGTTTCTTTCTCTTGTTATATATTTTATTTAAATGGGTATTCTATGACCTGGGTTTGTTTTTAAACTTCTCATTTTCTTTGCATACACATCTTAAAGAGATATGTCAGCATATACCTATGACCAAGCTGTCTGTAAGAACAGAACCTGTAAAAGGGAAGAACTTGCACAGTAAAATATTACAGCCTGCTGTGACAGAGCAGTCTACAAGAGTAGAATCAGTACAAATAGAAGACTATCATACTAAGATATTTAACTGTGGCAGAAGTGTTGCAAAGCAGACAGTAGAAGTGACATTGCAGCTTGAAAATATTACAAAACAGGGAGTAGAAGTATTAACATATAATGAAAATATTATGAAGCAGGGTATAGAAGTGACTATCAGAACTAAAAAGGAGGAATTGCTCATTGATACCATTTATTCCAAAGGAGTGATGTAAGAAAGCGTAGAAAATGCACAACTTGAGCTGAATGCTAATCTTTCTATCAAGCTAAAACAGAAAGCCCTAGAAACTGTGAATTCTAAGCAGCAGGTGGTTGCTCAGCATGAGAAATACAATAAGAAATATAGTCACCAAGGTGGTTAGAGAGAGGGAAAAAATGTACCTGGTCAAAGTTTTAAACCTATTACAGTCAGACTAAGATAGAAACCTCAAATGGAAGTCTCTATGCAACAGATACCACTAAGTAATGAAAAATGTAAAATTAAAGATAAATCCTTTCCAGAGGGAGAGTAGCCTAGAGAAGAGAAAGAAATTGAACGTGTGTTGTTCACTCATCCTGGGGAAAAGATAGAGCAACATAAGCAAGAAAAGAAAAAGGAGGAGGTACAGTATACTAAGAGGAAAACAACCTTAAATAGAGCACTAACAGACCAATTGAGCTGGAGTAAATGATGATGTTCTGCGCATCAGGTTCATAATGAAAGGCACAAGCAATTAAATAAGACAGAGATAGCAAGTGACACTAAAGAATACAGATATCAGTTTCCTTTTCTAGGAGAAGAGTTAGACCTGAAACCCCAGTACTGTCAACTTTACAACAGGCTGGCCTTGCAGAAACTCTATAGTTGGCTGTCCTTTAGTTAATATGGTTAATTTTAAAAAACAGAGTTGACAAATGATATTTTGAGCAGAAAAAGTGAAAATAAAATGGAAGTTGTAGGAAAGAACCAGAACAACATGTACCTTCTTTGTACAGTTACTTTGAGTTGCAAAGTCATTTGGTACATGAAGAAAGTAAGCCTGCATTAAGGGCTGAGAGCAGTGTTTTAGATAGTCTTATACTGGCCAATGCAGAAAAAGGCAGATAGCTTATATAATTATGGTAACATCCCTCAAAACAACAAATCAGAATAAAAGAGTGTAGGATAAGAAAACTGAGAAATCCAAAATAAGTAATAGCTCTGTGTTATGTAGTATACAATTCCCAAAAATTCAGAGTGATAAGAAGTGTAGTACAAATAAAGTAGACAGCCACAATAAACTTATAAAGCAATTCATTTAATGAAAACAGGGTGACATGAAGAGTGTGGAAATTTTAGGTAGTATAGCTGCATCAATTGTTCAAACCTAAGTGGGGTCAAACAAGAATGTGTCAAGATTAAATAGTACTATGCCTATATCAAAATTAAAACTTTTGATGGGCAGCAAGAATCATGCTTAAAATTGTGCAAGTAAAACCCAAACTGATGTGCAGTGACTAGAAAAAGTAGTTATACTGGCCAAAATAAAAAAAAAATCACAGACAGTAGTTGGTCTTTCATAACAACACTTCAATTAAGCAAATTTACTGACAAATGTAGGCAGGATGAGTAAAGGCAGATGCATTGAAGCAAATTATTTCAAATAAAAATGTAGCCATGGCAGGACTAAATGAGTGGCTGCCTCAGGTACAAGTTGTTAAGCAGCATGCATGACAGTTTCCAGTGGAGTGCAAGTGCATCCCTGGCATTTAGATAAGCATCCATGGGTGATACTGTATTTTCTTAAATTAATGCATTTAAAAGGTTAGTGTGTTACAATTTTTTTTAATTTCTCCAAGTCTTTTGGTTTTCTAATACCATGATGGGAATGGACCCCATTCCTAAGTCAAAGTATGATTAAAATTCATGAAATTAGTATTGATTCAATCGTTGATGTTAGCCAGAAGTGCTATTTGCAGCACCTGCAATGTGCCCAGTATTGACTCCTTCTGCAGTTCATACAGAGTTACATGTATCTGCAACAAATCTAAGTATGATTATAAATTCTTTTTATAAGACCCATTGCTCCCACTACTATTGGAACTGCCTGGGTATCCTTCCTCCACATTGCCCTCATTTCTGCCTGCAAATACTGGTATCTTATGACTTTGTCTGTCTGTACATAAGACACCATAGCCACTGGGTGTAGCATTTTCAATGATCAATGTTACTTTTGTCTTCATTTTATGGACTACTTTATCTGGTTTTCTCACATCTATTTTTGAACTGTTGGTAATGGGTGATCCCATGAGATATAAACTTAATTTTCTATAATGTTTTATTGCTCATGTTTCCATTGCTTCTCGGCTACTTCAGTATTATAATGTATGCACACTCTCTAATGCAACCATCTTGCCAGATTATTATGGCTTTCAGTATACAATCCTTCTGCCACTAGTATATCACAAAAAGCAACAAGATGTGCAACTGTTTCCGATTCTGTTTCTCCCACATTTTCAATGGATTTTGTAAACAAATGTGTACATAGTCCACTATCTTGGGACACCAATATTAACCTTTTGTCCTTTGGTTTAAATTCACCTCTCCTTAACTATTCCTGTGTTCAATCCTGATCAACAGGAGGTTGTTCAAAAAGTTTTTTATACTTCCAACTATATTTATGCATTTTCCACATTTCTTGCCTTCTCATTTGATCTTTTGCCTTATATCCTTTCTTTTTTTTTTTTTTTTGGTACATTCAGTTACTGCCTGATTTTTATCTACTTTTGGTTTGATTCTACTTTTGGTTTGATATTCTCTTTACATCCTGTTCCTTCTTCCTACATCAGATCTCTTCTTCACAAACTCAAACCCTGCTCTCCCTCCACTTACAATCTACCTCCTACCTTCCTCAAACTTGCTGCTGACTCCATTGCCTATCCAGTATCTATGCTAATCAATAGATCTATTCAGGAATCCACCGTCCCTACCCTATGGAAATCCTTTTTCACTATTCCCTTGCATAAAGGTGGAAACTCTACAGACCCATCTAACTACCGACCTATAGCTATTATATCTCCCCTCTCTAAGATTCTCAAAAAATGTATCACTCACAACTACCTCCTCCAGCATAACCTCCTTACTCCCACACAGCGTGATTTCCATCCCAACCACAGCACAACTACTGCCCTCTTATCCTTTACATATAACAATAACAAACTCATATCATGTCTCTTCCTTGACCTTTCCAGTCCCATCCCCTACTGCTGTCTAGACTTGCAGACCTCAATCTATCTTCTTCCTCCCTTGCCTGGTTCTCCAGTTACTTATCCTGCAGGCAGCAATCTCTTAAATGGCTCTCTTCCACTTCTCCATTCATACCTGTCCCAACTGGGATGCCACAAGGTTCCATCCTGGGTCCCCTCCTATTTAATGTCTTTGCCAATGATCTCTATATACTTCTTGTAAAAAAATCCTCCCTCATCCAATATGCAGGCAACTTGACTATCATCTCCATCTCAGGCAATATCTCTAGTCTCCACACTCTTACTCAACAGGCCTTCCTATCCACTGAACAGTGGTTGTCCAGGAATCTACTCATTCTCAACCCTAAAAAGACCAAACTGTTATTATTTTCCCCCCAATCTCTCTCTCGCCTCAAATCCACCTTTACTATTACTTCCTCTAATAACACTGTTATCCAACTTGAAGCTCACACTAAACTCCTTGGGGTCATCATGGATGATGAATTCAAATTCAACTTGCACATCCTCCAAAGCATAAAAAAAGACTCACCAGAAACTTGGTTTACTGTATTGCAACAAAATATTCTAACTACAAATGCCAGACTCTCCCTTGCACAAGCTCTTCTCCTCTCCTCCCTTCTATATGCTACCCCAGTACTCACCAACATTCAAACTACTACTTTAAACAAACTCCAACCAACATACCACAAGATAGCTAAATTTATCGGGTTCAGGCACCTAGGCAGCGAGACATTTCCCCTGTGGTACATTTGACTGGGGACAAATGGCTGAAATTACATTCAGCTGCAGAGAAATATGGCTGTTTGCAAATTCCCTGTGGGCAAAGAGAAGAATGTGTTGCCATACCTACAACTTCAATAACCAAATGCACAAGGGGAAAACAATGTCCATGGTCCCCAAGGGAACATGAGACAGCAGGCAATATGGCAGGCATAAGCAGCAGGCTGGCCAGAGGACATGTCAGTGGCAGTAAAAATGCAGTGCACAATGGGCAGTGCCTTTATAATCAGTGCGTGTGTCCCACTACCCTCTTCACAGTGTCTAGGGAACATTACCTAAAATGCATACTGGAGCATAAATGTGACTACAGAACTAGGCAGGATTTTCTGCATGCTGTAGCACACTTCTACATGACTTAGTCACACAAGTATGTACTGTACACTAAGCACAATAATCATTACTTCTTCTGCCTCCATGCATTTGGTTATTAAAGCTGTGGGCATGGCAGTATGTGCTTCTCTTTGCCCACAGGGAATTTACAAACAGCCATATTTCTCTGCACCTGAATGTCACTTCAGCCATGTGTCCCCAGCCAAAATGTACCACAGGGAAATGTCTCGCTGCCTAGGCGCCTGAACCCAAATTTATCACAAAATCTCCATACAATACACATCACTGCCTTGCCCTAAATACTCCACTGGTTAAAATTCCTCCATCTTCTACTGCTGCCACAACTTCAAATGTTACACTTCATTCTTTACAAACCATCATCCTGCCCTGCTCTCTCCTCCTTCATCTCTATCTACACTCCTCTGTGGACGCTCCGTACCTCTAATCAGCAACTACTACAAATCTACCAACCCAAAAAAACAGCTGGCAAACTCTTATATAAACACTCCATTGCCCAAGCCTGGAACAAACTCCCAAGAGACATTTGTTCCATCATTCAGCCATCCCACTTTAAAGAAAAACTCAAACTTCATTTACTCACCTCCAAAATATGTCCTTGTCAAGTCCCTACTTAAGCTCCCCATAACCCTACTGTATACCTTTTCAGTCCCTCCACATACAGCTAAATTCTCCACTATTGTAGATGCTTATTAAATTCTACAATCAATACTATTGGACTTAACTCTTTTTGTAAATATGTAAATATATTTGTTAGTCTGTAAAAATATTGATATGTATATATCATGTGTTTGCATTTCTGCTTTGTCTGTCTTTCTTGTATAACTGATTTTGACTATATTTTTGACTCAAATGTTTGATTCTCTGTAAACTGTTTTTTTTTTTTTTTTGGGAGCTTTTATCCTCGGGTCTCCACTGAAGATGGGCCACAAGCCCAACTGGACCAACCCAGTTAACAAATGTCAATAAATAAATAATTTCCATTCCTGTTTGATGCCGATATGCTTCTGATAAACTAAGCAGGGAAGTCATCTTAGACTTATTATCCTCATGTTTTAAAACTTTCACTACATTTGGGTCTTTTGAGGTCAGCAGATATATATATATATATATATATATATATATATATATATATATATATATATATATATATATATATATATGCAAGGGTCTATATTATGATATCAAAAGCTGAGGTTAGCGACCACCTGTTTGCTGACTAATAAGCAGCGAAACTCAGTTCTGTGAACAGCCACTATAGCGATTTTTTTCCTAGGGGAAAAAAATTGCTTGGCCATCATCGTGGATTTGCCCTTTTTCCCACTGTAGTGTGATCTTGGAGTTGGTATATTTAGTTAGGGGGGTGTGGGGGGGGGGTGAAGCCCCCTACTTTGTTAGGTTTGTAATGCTGTATCATTTCTGCTTGGCCAAGTGATTTGTTTCTCTAGTAAAAAAATTTGCTGTTGTGGCCATTCATGGAATTGACATTTCGCTGTATATTGGTCGGCGAACAAGTGTTCACTGACTTAAGCTTTCAATGTCATAACATACACCCATGTATGCAGTCCTACGATTGCAGATCTATCCATGTAATCAGTTTCGAGGAGGCCCATACCTCCTTCAGAATGTGGAATATATAGTATTGGTATACACTCATTTTTTATAAATCATTTGATGAGCATGAAGCATTCTTCTTGTTTTTCTGGCCAACTAATCCAATACCCTTTGGGGCAAGTCAATCACTCCAAAACTATAAGTTAGGAGAAGAACAACAAATTGGTTTATAGCTTGGACTTTGTTCCTAGATGTCAGTGCTGTTTTTGGTATTAATTTTAGTCTTCTAAAATATTCTTTGCTAACTTTTATTCACATTTTTTCATGTTTTATTGTTGATCCTTTGTCAGTTCCCAAATATTTATACACTCTCTCTTGCTCAACTTATTTTAGATCAAATTCCTATCTCAGGCTGATGTTTTCTTGTTACTGCAGATTTCCTGCTTTGAAGATTGCTTTTGCATATTTATCAAAACCTATCTTATTTACTTCTGTTATATCACATGAATCTCTATGAAAAGTCCTAATTACTCTGTTCATTTGTTTTAACAAACGTTTAACTTTTTGAGTTTTACTGACTTTCTGTAGTCTATTTCTTTCATTGATCTTAATATGTCTGTCCATTTCTATTAAATCAAGCAACTCCTCTCTTAGACCTTTTTTATCTAAACCGAGGGCACATTCTTTGTTCTCCATTTCCTGCAGGCATTCTACAGAACGTTCCAGAGTGTTTTCCTGTGCCACATTCTCTTCAGTTTCATCCTGTGTTATCAATTGCTCTTTCATATGGGAACTCACTGTCCTATCACTCCACATCATTTACTGTGTCAGATTTGCCACAATTTCCTGTTCTTTCCCTTACTGTGCAACTCCAGCTGAGCTTTTGTACTATCCTAGTTGCAAGCATTTTTTATCACAAACTATACTGACACACTCCCAGTTGCAAACATTATACATCACTTATAATCTACCCAATAATTTTCAAACATTATATAGCTCATGTAAGTCCTGCCTTCTTTTATACCTCATTCTTCCCTTTTATGTATTGTTCCACAATTCCCATTTTTTGTATGTAGTTTTCTCATATCCTTTTCTAAAGATCTCAATTCCAGTTGTTTTATCTCTTTTACTATAATCAGTACTTCTTGTTGTGATGCCCCACCACTGGACAAGTAATCAAGGAGCTTCAATTCTCACCACTGGCAACAGTGTGGGACGTACATACTGGGAGGATGACAAGTACACACACAGTAAAGTGCACTGTCCCTTAAGAGCACACAGAGACCACAGTCAGTCTGGGGCTGGTTTCTCCCTCTTTTGCCAGATCCCCAATAAAACTCCCCACTGGCATAGCTATAGAGTTGAGATCTCAGCTGAGTGGCCAAGTCAAGACCTCCAGCACCCTCTCTGTCCAACCAGTGCTCCATGTCCCTGCCCAAGTAGCTGACACACACACTCTTTGATATTTAATTTATACACAAATACACACACACACACACACACACACACACACACACACACACACACACACACACACACACACACACACACACACACACACACATACACATACACACACATACACATACCTGGGAAAGGCTGGCACAGGTTTACTAGCTATGCCCCCTTTGTCCCAGACTATAAAGGTAGTTTTTACTGCCATCAGTCAACTCTTTATCAGCTACTTTAAGGCCCTTACAAATCTTACTGTGTAGGGTTACTATTAATCCACTGACCAAGAGCAAGGCTATTAGGAGTGACCCACAGTGTCACCAAATAAATGCAAATACTCTCAGAGCTTAAATATGTCTCACATATATCAGCCACAATGAAAGGTTTAAATATATTTAATAATAAAAGAACAAGAAAATACTCAGTAAATAATCACAGTTACATCAGAGTTCAAAATCACAGGAAATACTTAAAACAACATTGCAGGACAGTCTCAAATTAATACAGAAAAATTTTAAGCTATACTTTGCTATATTCCTGACTGAATCTAAGAGGGTTTAGTCTACCCTAGTTAACTTACTTACAGAACAACAAGCAGGCAGATGTGGTAAGTGGATGTTTTTGTCAGGTCAAAGACAAAATACAAAATGTACTAACTCTCTCAGAGAGTTCTTAAATTAATATATCAAATATTATTGCTGGATTAGCTTGCAGGATGGCATCACGTTATGTCATCTGACTTTAGTTCCCAAGCTAAACCCTCACTGTTAGAAACTGCCAGCATTTGGCATCTGCCTGTGAAAATACATAGCTCTCAGATCTTTGCAGCTGATGGAAGACATAAAACAATAAAAACACTTAAAAGACAATACAGAAGGCTCCCTAGTTTTAGACATCCTGTCTCCTTGCTGCATTGAAACAATCTTTTATGGTGCAGTTATCAAACAATTTAATTTCAACAATTTTTTCTGAAGTTTTGCAAGTTAACCTTCTATGTTCCAGTTTCCACTGTTAAAATATATACATTTACACAGTTACAATAGTGTATATACATTTCTGTTCTTTTCCAGTAGGATACACTGTGGATACATCTTTAAGCTCAGTACTTTACAAACACTTCTGTACCAACAGTTTGATACAGACAACATGCAGTTCTAATACATTTGTAACACAAGCATATGAATCATGTTGATATTGACAAATGACATATAATTACTGACAAAATTCCAGCTAGCTGTGCTGGCAGTACCTTCTTTTGTCACACTAGTATAGATGGTTTAGTTTTTGATTTCCATTTTCTAATAATTGTTTTTTTGACAGCCACCATAATTAAACACAGCAAGGCCTAGGCAATTCTGATTCTGTATCATAGCTCAAAAAAAATCATCTCTTACTTCACATCAATTTGCCCACCCAGCATCTCTGACAGTGCATCCCACAGGGAATCCTTAATGTCTGCCCACTCACCACACCCCCCAGAAAATATGTTCCCAATTACCTCCTTCTTCCACATCTCACCTCCAACATTTGCTGTCTACGTAATGAAAAATTCTCTGGAGTCTACTTGGGGTATAAAAATATCTATGTAAACATTTCCAAGCAAAAATCCTTAATCTTCTAGATTTGTTGCATATTTGGGAGACATACATAGATCCTCCCATCGTTTCTTTGTGAATTGCTTATCCAGTGTCTCTTCCCAATCTTTTCTAACCTCTTCGGATTGGTTCTTATAGTTATCATGCAATATTTTATATGCTCTACTAATTATTCCTTTCTAATGGAAGTTTCTGTTCTATATTCTGCTAAAAACTCTACCAGTGCTGGTCTTTTGTTTAGAACCCCCCCTATTTCTTGCTCTTACTCTATCAGTCCTTGATAGGAAAGGTAATCTGTAACCGTCAGTCCAAATAAATTCTTGGCATCTTCCCATTCTATCATCTTTCCCTCTCTAGTTATTTGCTCCCAATACCTTAGTTCCTTTTCCAGTTTTCTCCAATAAATTCCAGCCGCCTCTTGCCTACTGTCTATTTCCCTAATTGCAGTCATCCCTATCGGCAGAATCTCCTTTTTCTGTTCCCATGTTGGCTTAGTTCTCAGAGTACTTTCTGCTACTTTATGGATATAATATTCTGTATGATTATTGTTATTCTCCTTAAAGGCCTGCATCCAAAATCCCAGTCTTGCTTATTTCTTGAGCTTCCTCCCTCTTTCATCATCATCCCTTTACATTTTGAATTACAGCTTTCTGTTTATGTTATATATAGTAGCCTTAACTATGTAGCTCTGAAGTACCTCTTCAAATCAAGTAATCCCAATCTGCCCTGTTCTACTAGAAGAATCAGCTTATCCCTCTTGACTCTTGCCATCTTCCCCTCCCAGATAAAGTCCTTCAGTTTTTTATTAATTGCTATCTACAACTTCTCCTCTGGTTGATAAAAATATGCCTGACCTGTGAATAAGACTAATGGGACTGAAAAAATGTTAACTGCTTGTATCTTACTATTCATATCCATATAAAAAAAACTTCCATTTTCTCAGTTTTTCTATTATCTTTTCTTTAGTCTCTTCCCACATGTCCTTAGCTGCCACACCAGAATCAATTTTAATCCATACACCTAATGCTCCATTTTCCATGTCCCCATAAATATGGATATTACTGAACCAATTAATATATGGGTACATAATTTACCGATATTGCCTTTGTTTTAGCTTCATTAATTTTTTCCCGAAAAGATTTGAAATGGTCTCAAAATGTTCCACAACACTGTAATGTCTCTTTCTGGTTTTGTCAGGTATAAAATAATATCATCTAAAAATAGAGCCATCTTTTCATGACTAACATATGAATTATATACTAGAATTTCTGAGTCCCTTATTTTCTTTGCCAGTGGTTTTATATATAATACACATAACAAAGGGGAAAGAGGACACCCCTGCCTGGTTCCTCTGCTCAAGCAGAAATTTTCAGAGAGGACCACACTCACTTTAATTTTTGTCTCCGATCCCTCATATATCCCCATAACCAATCCTATAATGCAATGTTTCCATTGTCCTACTCATAAAGTCCAAGCTTACAATGTCAAATGCTTTCTCTGCTTCAAGACCCACCAACAACAATGGTATTTTTTACATTCTGCTTTCCTCTGGATCATCGGTGTTCTGTTAATGTTCTCAAATTTTATTTAGTTTATTTTACATTTGTTTACCAGGAGAGTCCAGCTGGGCATAAAACCCTTTTTCAGCAGAGGCCCGAGGAGAAAAGCTCTGTTGTTACTAGACAGTTTCGTTAGTAGAAAAAAAATCTTAAATACAATGAAAATACAAAGTAAATAAAATAGCAACACACATTCACGTTGGTAAAAGAGTAAGCCAGAAAAAGTTTGATGAGTGGGAGACCTGACCATGGATCTTAGATAACAATGCTTCTAGAAGACAATTTGTACAATAGTAGGAGGTAATGATATTGTGAACAATGCATACAGGTAGGATAGCTAGTCATATATACAGATAACATAGCAAGCTACAGACTTAATGTCTACTAGCTCTAAACAGTGAGAAGCGAAAGTAAACAAATGTAGTCATATGACTTGAATTTGATGCTCATTACATAGGTTATTAACAATTATTCTTTTTCAAAGAGCTAGTTCATGATATAGGCTACCCATTCCCAGTACATGTACAAGTCCAGGTATTGATTAGATGTGTTTTAATGCGATGCTTGAATTTTTTTAAACTAGTTAAACTTCTGATTTTGAGAGGTAAGGTGTTCCAGAGTTTAGCAATGTAGCAGGAGTATAGAGAGTCACCTGAGCTGCTTTTAATCCTGGTTACTTCAATTAGTGCTTTATTAGTGGATCTTAGTGGACAGGTACTTTTATGTGGGTTGAGGAGGCCTTGTAAAGCTGGAGTTTTGTCGGGTTTATAGAATATTTGGTGGACGGTAGAGAGTTGTGCGAGTATAAGTTGGTGGGGAAGTTGTAACCAAGATGGTTGTCTTAGAGGCTTGCAATGACGAGTTGCAGTAGGACAACTAGTAGCAAACTTGGCTATCTTATTATAGCAAGCATCTAGCTTGCTTAAGTCTATTTTGGAGAGGTTGGTAAAGATGGGTGAAGCGTACAGTAGAGTTGACAGAGGATGAGTTCTGGCTATGGTTATTCTAGAGTTAGTGGTTAGGTAGTTTTTGCATTTATATAAGGTGCCTACTTTCTTGTGTACTTTTTTATAGTTTGAGCAATGTGCAAGTCGAACTTCAGATTTTGGTCGATAGTAAAACCAAGAAGTTTGGTGGATGATATAGGTACAATCAGAGTGTTATTGCTGGATGTTGATATTGAAGTGAGTGGATTGGATTTCAAGTTTATTGGGGAGGAAGAGCATGACTTTGGTCTTATTTGGGTTTAGGATTAATTGGAAATCTGTCAACCATGATTTGATAGCACTGAAGGATGTTTTGGCTATGTTTTGTAGTTCAGATAGGGTTGGGGAGAACATATGACTGTAGACTCATCTGCATACTGGACAAGAGTGGCAAGAGTTGTGGCATTTTGGAGATTATTTGTAAACAGGTTAAAGAGGAGGGGTCTATTAGGGGCCAAGAATAGACCCTTGGGGCACCTCAATTGTTAAAAAACACAATCCACAGCACCATGGAGAATGAGATGTCCAACCAGAAGGTTTTTTTTTATATACAACCAGCTTTAATCCTTAAAAGTATAAGCACTTTCATTTTTGTACAGCAAAAGCTTCTTCAGATACATTTAAAAATCCAAACAGAACTAGTTTAAATCTTCCTACATGAAGTTAGAAACATACCCACAATCCATTACATCAGTCAGAATGCTAAAGTCAGAAATTTAAAGGCATATGCACACCATAACAAAGGGAATATATGCAAATACAAATAGAATTGGTTGGACTTGTCCTAAAGAAATTGTCAAAAAAATAGTCAAAAAATATATTATAAATAGTTAAATAAATAAGTAAAAAATATTGCAGTAATTCTGTTAGTAATGTTCCAAAGATTTAAGTTTTAAAACCGGAGCTATACTAATCATGTCATTCAAGCCTGGGTGCCTGTAGGCTTCCAGCCTAATCTGCGAAATAAGCTCCCGCTGCTCAAAAAAAGTTGACCACGGACCACCCCTCGTGGACTTTTCCACCTTCTCTAATACACTAAACTTGAAGTCACGTGTTTCATTCATCGTAAGGTACCTGTAAAGGGCATTTGTATTTTTTTCTTTCTAATTTCATAAACGTGCTCATAAATGTGATTGTGCAACTTCCGCTCAGTTTTTCCTATAATATATTACATAAGCCTCACAGTGTTGGCATCGAGCTCCATAGATAATTCCTGCTGTCTGACAGTTGTATCTCCCTGTTACAGAATAATCTTGATTCCCCAGGTGGATCCAGTCCCCCTCCAGGATATATTTATATGTTCTACACATTCCTCATTTAGCCATCTTGCCCATAAGTGGCACCTGCATTTTTTTCTTTTCCAACATATCTTTAAAATTGTGACCCCTTCTGTATATATCCAGAACTGGTTCAAGGTAGCATTAACATGGCTGAAACTAGATACCCTGAGCACTGGGGGGACCATACAACCAGGAAGGGTATTTCAAAACTGTGCACCTTTTTACTGGAATAACAGTAATGGGGGTATTTATCAATGCCCAGGTCCCGCACCTCATGGAATGGATTGAGGCTAATGTTGATTTTGAACACACCCAAACCACTGGGGATAGCATTGATTTATGTGGCTTGTTGGACATGCTTGATTACAAACTTTTTAAACTTAAAAAGGTGCAGTTGGAGAATTTTTACTTCACTGAGAACATTAAGGTGAAAAGGGTACCTAAAGGATTTCATCAATGGAGGTACCCCACAGGCTTGGAGAAGGGTTTGCAATTTCATAAGGAATTACTAGACCTATTCAACCATCAGGGGTGTGATTATATGAAACTTCTGGTAAAACACAATTCCATTCTTGTGGAAAGGTTGTCAGCTGAAACGGCAGAGATTAATGACAGGGTGCTTAAATATGTACAATATGTTCAACTTAGATCAAAACATGCCCGTATCTTTTCCAGCATTGAGCAAAGCATTATTAAATCTAAAGGATACATATTGAAGAAATTTGAAAGGGGCTATCTCAATAGTTCTGCTTACCCATTCCCTCCAACTTCCCAGGCCTGGGGTGAGGGTATTTTTAATAACAACAATAAAAATGATGGGCGGAACAACTGGCATGTAACTGGGGGAACATCTTCTGGGTCCCCAGAAGTAACATACAAGGAAAACAACCCGGCTGTGAAAACGGATACAATGACAAACCAGGGGCAGGATTTTTCTGAGTTACCGAGGTTGGAATGGATTTGTTTACAGTAAGGGAACCAACAAACCAACCACAACCCATGGAAGAGACCTCAGGGAATGAACCAATTTGGCTGACAGTACAACAATGTCCTGCCCCACAGGGGAATGACAGGAACATAAATAGCATGACTGTGGATCATCAGAATGAAGTTCCTGTGAATGAGAGCCATAAAGACTGAACGGGGAGCTTGGTGAGGATTACTAATTACCAAGAAGGGGACTTTAAACTTTATAATTACACTGGGATAGAATTGGGAACTGAGGTTGATGACATTTTTGCATGGGGTTTGAGCTATATACCGGCAAAACCAGCCGATCTTGTCAAGGTAATTTTGGACTTGAAAGTTTTTGTTCAAAAGTTAAACTTTAACATTCTTTTTAAAGATAAAGAATTTTCCAATTATATGTTTAGAATTAGCAGTTTGTACAACCCCCCACTGCATCCCTTATTGTCACAATTTGAAAAATTTTGTAAAATTGATTTTCGTTTAATGTTGGGGAAGCATTTTAAAAATATACACAGTGCTGATGCGATGGAAAGTAACATTAAGGGATTATTTATCTTGCTGTATGAATGTGGTCTAAGGGCAATGCAACCAGACAAGGGGGGGGGGTTGTTGTAATATTTGTAAAGGACTACAATGAACGCATTTTTTTTAAATTTTGGCAGGTCTGGCTTATGAGCAATCCAGTCTGTTAGAGCTAAATAAAGCATACACACTAATTAGAAAGCAACTTGTATTAGTATGGAAGAATTCAAATACTTCTAGGTTGCAGTCCCCCGAACACCCACTATATGTTCGAGGTACCTAAGGTGCACAAATCCATTAACAATACACCATTAAGACCTATTGTGGATGGGAGGGGTTCCATTACTATACCATTAGCACATTTTATTGACAAGAAATATAATTTTTTATTAGAAGATGAACAGCATTTATGCAGAGACCTGTGAGATTTCTTGGCTAAATTAAACAATGTAGAATTTGCAGTAAATCATTTATTAGTCACAATTGATGTACGTGACTTGTACATAGTGATACCACATGGGGTAGCCTTGGACTCAGTACAGGATTACCTTAGTAAGAAGGGGATCATTCAGGATGAAATAAATACATGCCTGGAAATGTTAGAAATCATTCTGTGCAAGAATTTTATATACTTTGAAGGAAAGATGTATAGGCAAAAAGAGGGGGTGGCCATGGGGTCACCAGTGGGTTCTTTCCTGGCAAATGTGGTTATGTTACAATGAGAGTACCACATCATTTTCAGGCAGGAATATAGGAATAGTATTAAGATATACCTGCATTACCTGGATGATTTGTTTATTCTATGGAAGGAAGATGAGGAACACTTGGAACAATTCTTGCAGTACATTAATGGTAGTATGGATTTTTTGCAATTTACTCATACCAGCAGCAGGGATAGAATGCCCTATTTAGATGTGATGATTGAAAAGGACTTTGAGCAGGCGGGCTATATGGCTAGTGTTTACCGTAAGCCCACTTACTCTAACACATTACTACATTACACCAGCTTTCACCCATTTAAACAAAAAAAAGCAGTGGTGAAAGGACAGATGGTGAGGGCAACCCAAATAAGTACAACAGAAATTGGTTTTAGCAAGGAATTGGAATTGTTGGTCAGGATGTTCAGTAGAAGGAGGTATCTGGTGGAAATGAAGTAGGAAATTAAAGAGGAAGTGGTGTACAAAAGGGAAATAATGGTTTACCAACCCATCCTAACAATGGAGAGCAGACAGGGTGATACCGGGGTGGTAACAGGGTCACGTAATGAAAACAAATATACAGGAGCTATGGTAACCACATATAACATGGAAAGCAATAAGGTTAACTGGATTTTAAACAAGAATTGGAATATTTTTAGGGAAAACCATTGACTTTGGCAAATCATGGGGAGTCACCCTATTGTTATTTACAGAAGGGGTCACAATTTTAAAGATATATTGGAAAAGAAAAAAATATAGGCAAGATGGCGAGATGGCTAAATGCGGAATGTGCAGTACATGTAAATATATCCTGGATGGGGACAGGATCAACCTGAGGAATCAGGATTATTCTGTAACAGGGAGATACAACTGTCAGACAGCTGGAATTGTCTATGGAGCTAGATGCCAACATTGTGAGACTTATTATATAGGAAAAACTGAGCAGAAGTTGCACAACCACATTTATGAGCAAGTTTATGAAATCAGAACAAAAAAAAAATACTAATGCCCTTTACAGGCACATTATGATGAATGAAACACATGACTTCAAGTTTAGTCTATTAGACAAGGTGGAGAAGTCCACGAGGGGTGGTCTGTGGTCAACTTTTTTTGGAGTAGCGGGAGCTTATTTTGCAGATCAGGCTAAAAGCTTACAGGCACCTGGATTTGAATGACATAAGTATAGCTCCAGTTTTAAAACTTAAATCTTTGGAACATTACTAACAGAATTACTGCAATATTTTTGTACTTATTTATTTAACTATTTATAATATGTTTTTTACTATTTTTTAGGACAAGTCCAATAAATACTATTTGTATTTGCATATATTCCCTTTGTTATTTATTGTGCATATGCTTTTAAAATTCTGACATGGAGGGAGATTTAAACAGTTCTGTTTGGATTTTTAAATGTATCTGAAGAGGTTTTTGGTGTACAAAAATGAAAGCACATACTTTTAAGGATTAAAGCTGGTTTTATATTAAAAAAATTTTTTTTGGTTGGGTGTCTCATTCTCCATGGTGCTGTGGATTGTGTTTTTTGCTGTTTTGTTTGCTGGGTCTGCCTTTTTCAGCACCCCCATTGTTACTGGTAGTAAGGGAGAAAGAGTTTTGCTTTACTGCACCACCTGTTGTCGATTGATGAGACACTTCTGAAACCAAGCTAGATTGGAATAGCTAAGGTTAAGTTTGGACATGGTGGTGATTAGTTTGTTATGCGAGACTGTATTGAATGCTTTCAATAAGTCTAAGAAAATGGCTGATACTAGGTCACCTTTGCTCCTAAGTTGATTAATGGTATTAGTGCAGCTAATGAGGACGGTAGTAGGACTGTGGTAGGGGCGGAAGCCGTGCTGAGTGTTTGTAAGTAAGTTATTGTAAAGGAAATGGTTAGGTACTTGGGTGTGAACACAACTTTTGAGGATTTTTGATAGAGGGAATAGGATTGCTCTGGGCCGATAGTTGGAGAAGTCTGTGGACCCCCTTTGTGTAGGGGTATGATGTGTGCAATTTTCCATAGGGTGGGGATGTGTTGCTCGGATATAGAATGATTAATTATTAGAGAAACTGGGTAGGAAATGGCTTCATCTGCTATTTTAAGAACTTTTGAGGATAGGTTGTCAGCTGCCAGCATTGTGGGTTTTACCCTGAGCATGTATTTGTATATGGTATATGTTGGGACAGGTTTTAAGGACAAGGTGTTATTATTTAGTAGAGTTGTTAGGTTGATGGGCAGTGATGAGGAGTTCTGGTTAGTAAGCATTTTGATGGAATTGATGATGTATTTATTAAACTGGATGGGAATACATTCTAGGGGATTACTTGCTATTGGTTGAGGGGTCTTGGTCTGACCAGGATGCAGAAGTTTGTTTAATGAGTTCCAGAATTTTTGGGGATTATTATATTTAGTTTGTAAGCTAGTATAGTAATTCTTCTTATCAAGTCTTATCTGGATTTTGGATTTGTTTCTTAGGTGGAGTTACTTCTGGTGAGTAGCTATTGACTTTTTTGGTTCCTTTCATGCTATGTTTTATCCCTTTCATTCAGGAGTGATTTTGTTTGTTTAGTTAGCCAAGGAGAGTAATTGGATTTTGCTCATATTGTCCTAATGGGGGCCAGGTTATCTAGAATGTCTAAAAATGTGGAGTTAAAGTAGTCAACTGCACTATCCAGGGGTAGAATTTTGAGGGGATTCCAACTGGGTAGCTTAAGGGCTGTAATGAAATCTTGAGACTTGATGTTTTTGGTGTTACGGATGTGGTAGATAGTTGGGTTTTTTGTAGGATTTGCCTGATAATGTAATATATATGTTGGGAGGTAGTCGCCGAGTGAGTCAGAGAGGGTACCAGAACTATAGGAAAGTTTGGAGTAGTTGTGAGTATACAGTCAACAATAGTTTCCTTTTTAGTAGCTTTGTCAAACCTTGTAGTGGACTGGATTAATAGGGTAAAGCTGTAGAGGTTAATATGGGTAGTAGGATTATCAGAGTTGCAGGAGTACCAATTAACGTTAAAGTCCCCTAGTAAAAATGGTCTCTTGGCGGAGATTATTGTAGGACCATTGTAGGATGGTTTCAAGTTTGTCTATATCATTGCCAGGAGGAATATATGTACCTAGGATGTTTATATTTTTATTTTGGTCAAGTTTTATTTTAGCCAGGAGTATTTCTGAGTTAGAGATGGTGGGAGTGTTAAGGTTAGTCCTCTCTATGATGAGATGTTTTTTAAAGAGCAGGGCTATACTGTCCTCCTCTTTTTGTTTTCCTATCTTGCCTAAAAATGCTATAGCCTATGGGAAGCATTTCATTATCAGGGATGTCTGGTTTGAGCCAGGTTTTTGTCAGTAGAACTATGTCAGGGGAGTATAAAGATAGGTTGGCATGGAGTTTCGTTATTTTGTTAACTATACTTTTGATATTTAAGTTCATTTTGAGTAGGTCTTTGACTTTTCTGGGGACATTGATAGACTGGTTTTGAACATTGTTAGAGTTATCCTGAGAGGGTGTGGGTCCAGGGTTGGGGTGAATATCCCCACTAAGAGCAAGTAGGATGGCTGTTAAATAGTTGTTCTTCAAGTATTTGAGTATTAGTTTATTGTATTATAAGGTTGCCTGTAGGGTTGTATATTGGGGAAACCATTTGAGGTAGGCAAGGTTTATGGCTGAGTAGTTGTAGATAGCTGGGCTGATAGTAAATGTACATGGTTTAACTTTAAATAGATCGTTTGGGAGCTGGGGATAAGTGTATTAGGAGTCATTTAAGTTTGTGTGATTGGATGTAAGGTAGGACAGGGTGCTGAGAGTGAGTAGTAATAGGCAATGAGAGATTAGCATGGTGTATTGGAAACTAGGTGGGTATGGTCAGAATGAGGTGGATGTGTATTGGTTGGTTGGAGTATTTTGGTTCAATAAATTGTGATAAATTAGGGTGAGGTGAGTATAGAACTGAAAGCAAGGTTAGATATGGTGTAGTATAACTGGAGGAGGTATTCAAGTTGTTTACTATGATTGCATATTTGGTTGGGATTGGGGAATTCTGATTGGGTGAGGGGGGCTGTGGGTGTGGTTGACTAGAAATAAATGTAATTGATTAGAGGGTGGGTGGGAATGGGGGTAAGGTAGAGGAGTGGAGCGAGCCCAAGTGGAGCGGGCTGCACTCAGGAGAAATTGAGTAGAAAAGGCTATAAAAACAAAGCTACACACCCAATGTCTGGTATGTCTTTTTTGGTTAGAACACCCAGTTTAGAGGCAGGAATAATTTGTTATTTCAGTTACCTTTTTGCCTTATTTTAACTGAGCTTTTAATTTTATTTGACTAAAAAAAAGAAAGTTTGACTGAGGAACTAAAGGGGGATGGGGAGCAGCTGCCGTCCCTAGCCATGGGTACAGTCTGCTATTTCTGGTTTAGACTAGCCAGTTTAAGTAATAACAACTAGGAGGGAAGCATAGCAAGACACCTACAGTGATTTATTTTTCTTTTTGGAAGAGCTCTGAGTCCTTGTGGCTGATTTCTTCGTCAGGGATTCAGCAGGAGGGGAGGGGCCGAGTAAGAACCCGTTTGCAGGGACAGTGGTCACTAATGAAAAAAAATCCACAAAACCACACTGATCCATATCTATTAAGTTTAGCATTACTTTTGCCATTCTTTTAGCCATTGTAGACATGAACATTTTATAATCATGCTTTATTATTTAAATGGGTCTGTATGAAGCTGGATCTGATGTATCTTTACCCTCTTTAGGTATTATAGCTACCAATGCTTTCTTCCAGGATCTTGGTATTTCTCCTCCTCTTAAAATTATCATTAAACAAAACCTTCCAGATCTTTACTTGTTTTTTCCCTCATAACTTCCAAACTTCCACAGGAATACCATCTATTCCTGGGGACTTTTCTGTAGATTGGTTATACATCACTATTTTTGTCTCATCTCCACCTATCCTGTTAGTAATTGAGCCTCATCTGCCTCCAACCTTAGCATATTTAATGCTTCCATAAACACTTCCATTTGTATCTTTTCTTGATTTCCATATTCTCTGCTTTATACAGATTTTCATAGAATTTCTGAAATATTTCTATTACCTGTACAGGATCTCTTGTTACTTTCCTTTTATAGGCTCCCTAAGCTTGGTGACGACTCTTTCTACTTTCTGTTACCTGAGTAATTGTGCTAAAAGATCTTGGGCTCTAGTGTTATAAAAAACAGTTTCTTAACAGCAGTGTTTTTAAACTCATGTATATTATTGAGGTAATCTCTTATTTTCTGTTGAGCATTCTGCAGCCGATCCTCTTCTTGTTCTGTGAGATTCTCCCTATTCTGCCATACTTTAACATTTGCCAGTCCCTTTAAATAATTCTTGTTGCTTCTTAACCATAGCTCCCTTTCTTTTCTTTCCACCCATTTTTTTAAAACTCCACCTTAATTTTATCCCACCCCCTAGCTATATTTTCAGAAGTAATTTCTACCCTCTCAGATAGCTCCTGAATAATCTCCACTACCTATTCCTTAAAATTCCTCTCTTTTCAACAGATAGGTGGGAAAGTGCCAGTGTCTCATTTTTATTTCATTACCCTGTGTTTTTATTTTAGTTATTATTGGCGCATGATCTGAAATAGTTATTGGGTACATATTCAAGACCTTCAGTTAAATGCACATGTTCCTGTGAAATGTAAATTCTGTCTAGTCTAGTCCAGTTTTTATATCTGGGGGAATAACATGTACATTCACCCTGAACTCCTTTTACTGAATTCACTTCTTCTATGCAAAATAATTTCATAAATTTATTCAAAAATCTACCCTCTTTTGTTATACTTTACCTTCTGCCCCCCCCCCCCCCGCCGAGACATCTTCTCTGCTGCAAATCAAAAATCTAATTCCAGTCCCCTTATAAGTAATATTCCTTGCTGAAAACTGATTATTTCTCCCAGAATTTTAAGTTCCATTATAGCAGTTTTAGGTGGAATATAAATACATCCTAGTGTAAATCCTCCTCTCTTACCAGTAGCCTCTTAATGCTAAAAATCTGAAAACTTTTCTTTATCAAATTCACATGTTCAGTTCTTACCAAGTGCATCCCCTGTAACATAGCTATTTGCACTCTACACTTTTTAATATAGTTCACTGTTCTTTCTTTTTTGTATTTA
Organism: Protopterus annectens; assembly: GCF_019279795.1. Lineage (NCBI taxonomy): Eukaryota > Metazoa > Chordata > Ceratodontiformes > Protopteridae > Protopterus > Protopterus annectens. The sequence goes on along the minus strand of NC_056728.1, from coordinate 248,177,367 downwards.
TCTGTGAGAACATTGATATTTAAAAACATTACAGAAAGCATCATTGTATTAAAAAAATTACCAGCTTTTATACATAACGCCTTTCTTGTTAAATGTCTAGTTTCAGCTTTTGTGTTACATGCACACAGTTTGGCAGGTTAAACATTTATATAGTTCTTTCTTGTCATGCCCATTTGAGCTTATGTCACAGCTTACAAAACTTTTTGTTTTACTAAAAGCCCTCAAAAAAAACAACCCCCAATACCCCCATTAAACCCATTAAGTTAATACTAACACACAAAACTATGTACATCTTCAGACATTCAAGTTTTACCTTAAAACAAACAAATGTCCCTAACTGACAGCCATACTCATAGACTTGAGTTAACCTAAAAGGAAGGTTATCCATGCTAAGACACTTGGTGCAGCCCATGCTTCTGCTAAGTGCTGACTGGTTTTGTCTTATCTGTATAGTTCTTCCAGCTGGAAAAATAACCCTGAATGCTTTCAGGGAACATTATCTCCCTAACCAGCTTCTCTTTTCTTCCCCACCAGCCAATCACTGTCTACCAGACTGGGACCAATTTCTCTATCAGATTATCTCCATGGAGACAAGAGAATCAGACAGCCAATTTCTCATCATCATATTGTCTCCATGAAGACATGGGAACCAGACAGTCAATTTCTCTTTATCAGATTGTTTCCATGGAGACATGAGGGACAGATACAGACTTCTACTAAGCATACATTTGTTTGCTAGAAAAAAGCATCATAATATTTAATATTCTTTTTCCATTTACTTGCTTTCACTTAAAACGTGTTACTAAACCAACCTAAGGTCCTTAATCCAATCACTCCCCATGCAAAAATGAGAAAAAGCATATTCATTTCTCTCTTGTCAAGCTCTTTTAACCAGGCTTTTTTTTTTTACATTGCAGTGCCTACATTTCTTAAAACTGAACAAGAAGAAAGAGAGAATGGAAAAAGAAAGGAAAAAGATCAGCAGCTATTTACAATCCCAATAACACTTAAAAATAACTGAGAAAACTTTACTTTATAGCATGCAAAGAAACCATACACCACAAAAATAGTACTATTAAGAAAAATATATGTTTTCTTTACTTACAGTTAACTTTATCCCCTCTCTTCCCCTCCCTAAAGCATTATCTGAACATTAATTACATGAAGTAGGGCATATAACTTTAGAGTCACACACAAGTCCAACAAATTCTGAAAAAGTCCAATATTTCCAGAGTTTCTTATTCTGTCATTTTTTTACAAATATAATTATTGCATTGTAATCCCACATTAAGTTACTGGTTTTATTACTGTTCATCTCCATCTCCCAAATCCTGTCTCTACTTCATTTCCAATGTACTCTCAATTCTTCTACTCAGCTGTTCCTTTCCTTCTCTCCAACATTTTCCACTGAAACAGTAGAAAAGGTTTCACAGGTACAGTCTGTCTGTGAATTTTTTTTACCAGAAGAATAAAAAGCAGAATCTCCTTTTGTTTCACAGCTCAGTTTTTGTTGGACAAGCTTTTGTATTTCCTCCTTCACATGTACTTCATCAAAAAGTTATTTTGTCCCTCCAGGGAAGAATACTTTGAAGACAACCGAGTACAGTAGTTTGAATCTCACACCTGCATCTCACCATTCCCTTAACAATGGACTTAATTCCTCTTCTGCCTGATGTACAATAAGCAACCATTTTCCACAAATACTCTGCTGTCTCCTACTTCTAATATTTTGTTCTTCTGCCACAGTTTTGTCAGAATCAACTCCTGCTGACAGGATTGTATCTTTACTATTAAAGTCTAGGTTGCTTTCTTATAGCCAGGTTTGGAGCATACACACAATGTGCCCTTTCAACAAACAACTCCTGCTGTGGAACACCAGTCCAGTTGCTTATTTGTGCTTTCGTAAAATTAGTGCAGTATGTTCCTTCCAACTTCTCTGGTTTAGCTGAAAATCTCAGGTTTTCTCTACATACTCTGTCCTATAATTCTATTATTTTTGAAACATCTCTTTCTCAGCAGTCTCATATTCAGCAAGCCTTTTCATCATTTCAAGCTCTGATTTTTATAGCTTTATCATCTCATCTGAATATCTGTTTAAAGCTTCTTCCATTTTTTCCAGCTTTGTGTTAATATACTCCATCAGTGTTTCATTTATTTATCTAGGTCTGTGTGCAGTTGTCTTATATCTTCCTGAAGGTTACTAGAAGTTATGTCTGGAGGTTGCATTGCTTTCTACTGAACAGGTGCAGAACTTTCCCCAGTCAGTGTTTCTTCTTCACTTTGTGTAGCTGATTTTTTCCAGGTGCTCTGTATTTCTTTTTTCCTAGCATCCAGGTAGTACACTTACAAGCCAGTTACTGAAATTTACCCATAAACACAAAAGTCTACTGGCCTTCACTGTTGAGTTTCTATTTTTCACACTGGGAGAGCTAGAGCTAAGCGGTTACTCAATGTGCTGCCATCTTGAAAGTCTTCAATGTTTTGTTGCTGAGCCCAAATGGCAAATCTTTTTCATTTACTCTTGTAAATTTTTCTGGTGGAAGATTTGTGGGATGACAAGAGAATTTGGCATAGTGGGGAAGATAACTTAGGTTGTGTGGCTATCAATGGAATTGGAAAAACCATGAGGTCAACTTTAGACCCAGGATATCTGGGTAAGCACTGTCTGATGGGCAAGACAGGAGGTCTGGAATTGGATCTAGAATCCAAGGAGTGTAAACTAAATGACATCAAAAGAAGGTAAACCAAAACTGTCGGGGCCAATAAGGGGCAACGAGGATTATGTTGCTCTTCAATTGGGATGATTTCTGTAGGAATTTTGGGATTAATGGAGCTGGGGGATAAGTTTATAGAAGACCTGGGGGTAATCATGAAGGAGAGCATGTCTCAGTGGCTCCCCCCCCCGTGGGGGGATTAGGGCAAACAACCTGCTGATCAACACTAACTCTTAGCTTGGACTGAGCATACAGTTTTGCCACTGTCAGCACTATGTTGACTGAACAGATAGCTGCACTATTAGGATTTAGAGTCCCATTATCAGTAAGCAAAGATGGTTCTTTTGATGCTTGCCAAGTACAAGATCATTATCTTGATTTGATCTGATTTGCTGATTATTTAGTGTTATTTAGTAAAACTGTTTAAGCTTGTGCCTTGGTGTCTTACGTCACTTCTTCTCAACAATATTACCCTCATACCTCTCAACCATGCCAAATTACTCTGTAAAAACTGAGTTTTGGGGTCCAAATGAAGGGGTACCACGATTTCCTAGTGACACCCCTTCATTCCCGATTTTTTCATTTATTTTTTTTAAGTTTTTGAATTACCGCACATTCGGAGCTGACGTCATCACATGCACGATGACGTCAGCTCCGTCAGGGCTACCAGCCAGTTGGAATTGAGCTCAAGGAGCTCATGTTGTCATTTCCGGCTGGTCTAGCTCAAACGCAAGCGGGAAATCTCACTCGCGATTACAGGGAAATGTATTACAGCAGCCACTCCAGCTCTCGCACAGTGAAATTTATTAGCAGCTTTGGTTGGATTTATTAGCTCTGCAGGTCATTGGAAGTCAGCAGCACTTTGGATTTAGCTCTGCCATTTGGTTTACAGAAACAGGGAAGTCAGCAGTACAGCACACTCGTTTGTTTCCAGGTTTGGCTTAACGTGTGTGTGTGTGTGTGTGTGTGTGTGTGTGTGTGTGTGTGTGTGTGTGTGTGTGTGTGTGTGTGTGTGTGTGTGTGTTATTTAGATGCAGTGGGGCCATAAAATGTGCATGAAAAATACATGAAGGAACCGACATAAGTGAGTGTTTTAGAAGAATGAACAACCTAATTCAGCACATTGCTCTTGTATACTAGAGGAAGCAAATTAGTGATTCACATGCCCTTTATATGCTGACGGTATCTGTGTGCATAAGCATGTCTGATAAGCCTGCTGTAGTTCTTGCTGTTGTATAATACTGTACCTTAGGATCGATGTTGCCATGACTAAAAGCTTTAAGAGGTCTGCTCGGCGGTTTGGTAGTGAATGATTCTACTATTTCCAGAGATGTAACAGTGCCCCATTCCTCCATATCTTGTTCAGTGTTTTTCACCTCCTGTACAGAAGGCAGAAGGGTAGTGGGATCTTTTGACGTTTTTTTAGTTAGCACCATAGTATGCTTATGAAAAGAAAAGGACTACCCACAGGCTGCTAAACTGCAACAAGCCTTGCAATAATTACACCATTACTATTTTTTTTTCTTATACAAATGTGAAAAAAAACTCCAAGTTGCATACGGATTTACACAGCTTTCAAACAATACTATCTATTGAACATTAACGATAAGTGAACAGAAAGAACAGTTAGACTAAACTTTGATGACTATTCTAAATCAAAGTATATAAATCACTTCAGTCTTCTCAAGTTCCCTTAATTTTAGCAATTGACCTGTGTGAGCCTATGTGCTGTGCTCTGGGGTGACACATTAGTACCGCCTCTTGTTTGATCAATATGGCAATGGACAAATGATTGTGCAATGTGGGGCCTGAGAGCTAATTCACTGTAAAAGGTGGCACTGATTTCACAGTCAAAGTACTTCTGAGCTGGAATATTTCCTCATTGTCCTTGTGACGGTTGACACTTTTCTGACTGATTACTTTCTGAACTAGTTATGTTACCAATGTGTGTGTGTGTGCGTGCGTGGGTGTGTGTGCGTGTGTGTGCGCACGTGTATGTGTGTGCGTGTGTGTGCATGTGTTTTCTTGCGTGTGCGCGTGTGTGTGCGTCTGTGTGTGTGTGTGTGTGTGTGTGTGTGTGTGTGTGTGTGTGTGTGTGTGTGTGTGTGTGTGTGTAAATGCCACACTTGGTGACTAGAGGTATTTCAGCTAAATAAAGCCTAAAGTCCCTAGACACCACCATTTCTCAGCTTTGACCAGATTTGTTGGGCTAAGAGTTGAGAAGAGCTATGATGGGAAGTGAGAAGTGAACTTGTATTCCCCATTATTGGCTTTGTTTGTCCAGGTTTTTTGTGCTAAGAGGTTGAGAGCTATGGTGAGAAATGGGAATTGAATTCACTAAATGATAACCATTAAGTTTCAGTCTTCCTATTTTTCAGGAAACTCCTGATTTGGAATAGTGGTATGTTGCTCTGATTGTAGTGCACAGAGTCCTGGGTTCGTGACATGCATGGTGGTAACAACATTTTATTCTAGCAACTTTCCAAAATTATACAAGCAATGTTTAAAATGTGTCCCTGGTTTTTGACCTTTTGCCACCCCCCAAAAAAAAACTGAACTTGAAAATAAGTGTGCGAGAAGCTGTACAAGATGCCTAAGGCTTACACTACTGTCATTCTATATATAGTGTGGGTGTGGAAGTAGACTTTTATGATGGAAGTGTTCTGAATTAGGCAGTTTTGTCATTATTGGTTCATGCATTTTGTTTCACTGCCTACAGTACAGCCTACTGGAAAAATGTTCAAACAATAAACTTAAAATGCGCTCTAACAAGTGTGTTGTATTATATACAAGGAATATAACTTAATAAAGTCCGGAAGGTGTAACAAAGAAAATAACACATATGTTTCTTGTTTTGTGTGTAAGGGACCAATGATTTGAAAACAGCACAAAGGTAATCTTTATTCACCACTGGTCAGATGCATTTTCTTTGGCTGTGGTGTGGGTTTCAATGTTATTTCAATGGCAGAGAAGTTTTAATGCCAAGTCTATTTTCACTGAGACAGTATTGCTTTGTTTAGCAGATGTCAAAATAAAATCCAAATAATCATTGTAGAAGTAAAGCAGTATGCACACATGAGTGTTTATGGTAAATGGGGTGAAATCACCAGGTAATGGGACACTGGAATGGCTGCAGGTGGTGGTGTGTTATTTTGGTTGTCTGCTCTTCAGTTTGCATTTGAAAGTTGGTATCCCACAATTCCACCGGAGTGGGCGGGGTTACGTAATTATGTATGCAACTCAGAGGTTAATCAGCGTACAGATTTGTGCCTATTTTTCGTGGGCCTTGTCCAGATTTTTGATGTTTCCAGGTTGAGAGGTATGATTACCCTCGGAACCTAAATAACGGACTGTAACAAATTGGCGCAGTGAGCAGGGTCTGAGGTATACAGAGAAGATGTTACAGCCACCAATTTTGTTTTCTTTAAAGAGAAATGTTAGCAAGAAAGAAAATAAGTTGATTAACACAGACAATCTAGGTAAAATTCCTGCAGGACTCGTGGCTGCACCATGTGGTAGGTGGGATCCCTTGCTAGAGTTCTGAGTCAAGTCTCTCCCCCACCCCCTTCAGAGCCTTTACAGTTTTAGCATAAAGCAGATCCAGAAAAGATGACAAAGGATCTAGCAGATTTAATGTTTAAAGATAAGGAAAAAAGTTAAAGCTGGGGCACGTGCAGCCAAACAAAAGTTTTTGACAGCTTTTACAACATACAGTTAGTAAGCTCACACAGCAAGTTAGTACACCCAGGACTGGCCTTTGGTTAATTGGTGTACAAGGCAAAAGGGCTCCACAGCTCCCCACCACCACCACTCGACTCAATGCCCCCATCCAGGTTTACCTACACCATGCAGATTACTGGAAAAGTACCCCTGATAGAGTGGCACCCTAGGTGGTTGCCTGCCTAACCTGTGCCTAAGGCCAGCCATGAGTACACCACAGAAAATATAAAACATGTATGCAACAACATCATTAGACACAGATGGCTTTAAAAAATCAAGACAATTTACTAAGGAGACAAAACAGATTAATTTATCAATCAAAATAATTCAATAGCATAAGCAAAGAAAATGGCGTCTCCTAATCGGGGAAAAAACAAAAGAAGAAGCAAAGAAAATGCAGAGGGCTAAAAAAAAAAAAAAAAAAAACTTCCCTTACTGGTTACAGTACATGTACTACTTTGTAGATCAAATTGTGATCCAACAACATAGGATGGTAATAGTTATTCATTATTTGATAATGAGTGTAAACAGTGTGGTTTGCTAGGTATTCTAACAACAAAGGCACAACCTGCAAAAAAAAGGTTGTTAGCGTTCCTTTCAAATGCACAAATGTGCTTGCTTAATGTTCCACCCTTACTTAAAGCAGATTATTAATGTAGTAGGCAAACACAGCCCGGCAGCAGAAAACAATGGGCTAAAACTACAGATAAAATATATTTTAATAGTTCTGTTAAGCACAGACATTTTTTAAAAAGGGGGAACCCTGGAAACCACAGTAGGACCTGCAGTGCAGCTCTGCTCTATCAATGCAGTAACACATTGGAGACCATGCAAAAGCAGTAGCAGGATGGACAGAACCGAACCTGCTGTGAGTTTGCTCAATCATTCTCTGCCTGTGAAAAAAGACTGATCGTAAGGACTGAAAAAAGTGGCACCACCATTGGCAGCAGCTCTTCCAGACGTTGTTATAGACTGTCTTCATCTGCTGGATCATACCAAGCAGTTTTGGACGTGGCTAATGCTTTCTTCTCTATTCCTATAGCAGAGGAAAGCAGCACACAATTTGCTTTTACCTGGAAAAGAAGACAGTATAATTTCCGGGTACTTCCACAAGGATACCTGCATAGCCCCACTTTATGCCATGGACTGGTAGCAAAATTACAGATAAACTAAGTGACTGTGTTTCATTATGGGAGAAAAAATGCAATGTGGACATTGGAGTGCAGACTGTGCTACATCATCTTCAGAATAGAGGATGGGCTGTAAATGGAAGTTAAACAGCAGAAATCATCATCAGTAAAATTTCTTGGTGTGATATAAAATGGAGGAAAAAGACAGATACCTACTGCAGCATTGAAAAGTATCCAAAAGATTGCAGTACCAAAAACAAAACAGCAGATGCAAGCCTCTCTGGCTGGGAGCAATAGCATTCTGGAGGGCATTTGTGCCTCACCTCATTATTCTAAAAGTGACTGTTCAAAACAATATAATGTCTTGGGGACAGTGGCAAAAAGATAATGTTGACAAGAAAAGACCACTGGCTTTAAAGTTTCACCAGAGCATAGGTTAGATATAGTCCCCTTGAGCAACGTGTGTTACATACTACTCTACTTCATGTTAAAGGGATAACAAAGCAGCAAACAATGACTGTAAAAGTAAACTACCAAATCCAGGGGTGGCAACGTCATGATACATTACTGAAAACATCAACTGTGCAAAAATGAAAATGGTATTTGCAAAAATAAGCTAATATTGTATCTAAAGTGTCTCAAAATGGAACAAAACTGGCCTGATTAGTTATTCTGAAAGATACAAATATTAAAAATATGGACATTGCCTATACTTGTTACAGGTTTTGTGACAGAATCCCAGAAAAAAATGTGTTCAAAATACTACCGCTGCATTCTGTAACAGTGTGCAGATCTAGAAGCTGCCACATCTCCATGATATGCCTCCTGCAGAATTAAAAAATGACACCACTGAGACCATTTTGCCTTCAATTGTTTTACATGCCACAGACAAATATTTAACTGCATTTAATGCATTGGGACATTTAATATGCCATAGCCAACCAATTAGCTATGAACTGGGACATGTGGTAAGATAAACCAAAACTTGTAAAATAGTAAAAATTTAGTTATTCCATGCATAAAAATGGCAAAGTGACATTAAAAAAAAGAAGTTATGTTCTTACCATAATGTTCCATCTGTGTTGTTGATCTTTATTCATTCTTGACAGTTAGGTTTTGGCTCCGTCCTCAGAACTGACCCCCCCCCCCTCCCATTGTAACAAGCTTGCACCAGCCAGAAACTCTCGAGCTAAGGTTACCCATAGTGCCTCTCTTCCCTTCCCTTCAGATTGAGTTTGCCTGTAGAAAATAAAAAGCGGAAGCTTTGTCTCAGCAACTGCCCTATTACTGAACAAGGACTAGTTCTGAACCCCCAGGAGCCTTTGGAGGGGGTAAGGAGGGTGGGATGTCAAGAATGAATTAAGATCGACAACACAGATGGAACATTATGGTAAGAACATAACTTCTTTATGTGATGTTGTCAATCTTCATTCATTCATGACTGTTGGGACAGAGTCCCTAGTTACTGTATGTCCCAGGGGGCCCTGTGGAAGGATATTCCTGAGCACCATGGAGCCAAAGGATGCTCTTCCCCTGGAGATCATATACAATTTGTAATGAATGATAAAGGTATGAGGGGGTGGCCCATGTAACTGCTGCGCAAATGTCATCCATGGAGGCTCTAGAATGAAAGACCACCAAAGTGGAAACTGACCTGGTAGAGTGAGCCTTAACTTTAGTTAATAATAAACTCATTTTATTTTTATGATAAATAAAGGTAATACAGTCCCTCAACCACTTCGACAAGGTGACTTTGGAAACTGATTTGCCTAGTCAAGGACCTGAAAAGGACAGGAACAGTTGGTCTAATTTTCTGAAGGATTTTATTCTGTACAGGTAAAATGTAATTGTCTGTGTACATACAATAAATGCAAAAAAATATTCTCCTTTGTTTGAAAAATTTGGGAAGAAAACTGGCAGGTGAATGGATTGGTTAATATTTGAGTCTGAGACAACTTTGGGTAGAAAGGAGGGATTAGTCCAAAGGGATACTCTCTCTTTATGAAAAATGATGTATGGGCGCTTTACACACAAGGCTTGCAATTCTGATATTCTCCTGGCTGAAGTGATGGCTACCAGGAATAAGGTCTTCCAAAATAAAAATGTTATATCATGGGTGGATGCTGGCTCAAAGGGCTGACAAGTCAAAGTTTGTAAGACTAACGTCAAATTGCAAGTTTCAATGGACTCTTTAAAAGGTGGCTTTAAATGCATAACTCCCTTTAGAAAAGTTTTGCAGAGGCAGTGAGATATCAGGAAAAAATCATGGAAGCCATTATGGAAGTTCGAGATAGCTGCCAAATGAACCCTAACAGCAGAAGCTTGAAGCTCCTGACTGGAGTAAACACTTTATTAAATCGAGGCTGAAAAGGGGTCTAGCCCTTCTCCTGGAGACCAGATCAGAAATCTGTTCCATTTACTAAGATAAGTTTCCTGATGGACAATTTGTGAGAATCCAGAAGTATCTTTTGTACTGGGGAAGATAGATTATTCTGCCTGGCTATTAACAGAAGTGGTGGTACCAAGCAGTCAACTTGAGAGTTGGTAGGTTGGGATGGCCCAACCCCCGTGGATGAGACAGGAATCCCAGAGTTGGGTCCAGAGTCCACCGACGGTGAACTAGATGAGGCCAAAGAAAGGGAAACCAGACTTGATGGAGCCAATAGGGTGCAATGAGGATTACTTTGCTTCACAACCATAGCACTTTCTTCAAGAGCTGGGGTATTAGGGGAATGAGAGGAAAGGCATAAAGCAGTCCTTGGGGCCAATTGTGTAGAAGAGCATCTCTTCGGGGACTCCCCCTGAGGGGGGGATTACGGCAAAGTAGCTGCTGCATTTGTGGTTTGTGGGAGATGCAAACAGATCGCAGCAAGGCTGACCCTAATGACGAAAGATCTCCATTGCTAGTATGGGATTGAGAGACCACTCATGAAGCAGGAGAATGCATCTGCTCAATTTGTCCACAATCACATTGGAACTCCCAGGAGTGTGCATTGCTATCAGAAAGTGGTTGGAGGTGATCACCCATTGCCATACTCTCAGGGCTTCCCGACATAACAGATAGGCTCTGGTTCCTCCCTGCTTGCTGATGTACCAGACAACGGACATGTTCTCTGATTGGATAGCAATTGTCTCTGACAGAAGGGCAGATTGGAATGCTTGCAATGCTAAAAGCACTGCCCTCAGTTGTAGGACGTTGATACGCAAATTGGGCTCTAAGGGGGACCAAGTCCCTTGGACTGTCTTTTCCTGAAAATGCCCCCCTCCCATCAGGGATGCATCCATCATTACTATGGCCTTGGGCTGACGGGGTGAAAAGGGATGACTCCATAACTCTTCTTCTTGATTCATCTACCAGCTCAGATCCTGCATGCATCGTTTTGTTATGCAGATTGGATAAGACGTCGGGTGTGTTAACAGAGACCACTGTTATGCTAGGATCCATTGAAGCAGCATCATGTGAAACCTCGCCAGGGGAACTAGGGTGATTGTTGCTGCCATTGATCCTAGCAGTTGTAAGAATAAATGAGCTGGGACTATGTCCTGGGAGAGTATCAGTTGCAGCTGTGACCTTAACCTCTGAAGTCTGTGAAGAGGTAGAGCAACCACACAGGATATTGTGTTGAATGTTACTCCAATGAATTCTATGCTTTGAGTGGGTGCCAATTTTGACTTTTCTTTGTTTATTGAGATGCCTAAGAAGTCTGCCAGCTCTAGAAAGTAGTATAAGGAGTGAAGCAGTAGATGCCTGGTGGGGGCAGTAAGGAACCAATGGTCTAAACATGGAAACACCCAAAATTCTTGTAGCATCAGATGAGCTGCTACCATTGTTATGCATTTGGTGAACACCCTGGGAGCTATGATGAGACCAAAGGGCAGTGCACAAAATTTGTAATGATTGGCTCCCAGCCAGAAGTGGAGGTATCTTCTGAAGTGCTTGTCTATTTTTATGTGGTAATATGCATCCTGAAGATCTATCAAGCACATCCAATCATCTTTCACCAGAAATGGAAGGATAGACTGAACCGTGACCATCCAGAATTTTGTCTGTCGGACAAACTTGTTCAAGATACTGAGGTCTAGAATCAGCCTCCAGTCCCCTGTATTTTTTGGCACTAAAAAGAATCTTGAGTAAAATCCAGATCCTATTTGGTCTGGTGGGACTGTTTGGATGGCTCTTTTTTTGAAGCAGCTTTTGAATATTTTGAGTTGCTGCATCCCTCTGACTGGGTCCCTCTGACTGGGTGGAACATCGGGTATTCACCTTTGTGGCCTTGGATAAAGATCGAAGGAGATATGGTAACCTCTGGTAATTATCTTCTGCACCCAATAATTTGATGTTATTGACAGCCAGGCTAAGTGTTGCAGAGAGAATCTTTCCCAGACTACCTCCAGAGGTAAGCAAATTGGGCCACTCCTCAGGAGTGCTGATAGGGTTGCCCAGAGAAAGAATCTCTAGAACCCTGATTACGCAGACCCCCTCTGTTATGGGAGGGGCATCTTCTTGATGAGTTTGTCTCTCTGCCCCAGGGAGAAAACTCACCACGTGTGTCCCAAAAAGGCCCTTGGGACTTCCTGAACCACATCTTCCCACTCCTCTGATTCCTTCAATAGGATTGTTGAGGAGTGGAAAAACGTATGCCCACAGCAGAAAGGGTCTTTCCATCCTTTTCATAACTGGCTAATGTATCTTTAACTTTTGGGCCAAACAAAGAGGAAGAGTCAACAGGAGCAATGAGGAAGAAGACTTGAAGAGGGCCGCAAAGTCACACAAGAGCATGCAGGCATGGAGTCTCATGACAATGCCTGCACCCACTGCTCTGGCTGCCCCTTCAGTTGTATGTGCAATCAACCACATGGAGGAGTTAGAAATAGATTCTAGGGTCACAAGTTGTCAGGCAACCTTGTCACGTACCTCATCAGACACTGCTCCTGCTAGGGTTCCTGAGAGTTAAGTAATCAGGTCCCTTTGAAGACGGGTAAAATGTGTCAAATAATTCCAACGACCATATGGCAAAGATCATTGAAGCATTAACCCACTTCCCTAATCTCTCCAATGTCTGAGACTCTTGGTTTGGAGGATGGACATTAGGACTCTCCTCTGCATGTTCCTTCTTTGTGGCCACTGACACCACCATAGCATCTACCACTAAAGCCTTGGACCAGTGGGGTTGATCCTCTGGGGGGAGTTTATTTTGTCAGATCTCCACAGGATTGGCTCCACAGTGTCAGGGGTCTTCCAAGCATGCTACAAGATGAGCTTGACTAACTCATCTGCAGGTGGGGTCACCCAGGAAGTAGAGGGTTGGGCACAGAAAGCCTGCAAGAACACGGAATCCTCAGAGGAAGGCTTGGTGGGCTTACAGTCATCCCCTCTGCTTTAAGATTTCTAGAATGTCTCCAAAAGAGACGTCTTCAGGGAGCAACCATGGGGACCCTTCCCCTTCATCGTTGTCTGTATCCTTGGTGAGAGATTCTTCCGGAGAATCAACATGCTTCCTCTTGCATGATCTCTTATGAGATGGCTCATCAGAGGGGATGTCTGAAGAGGACTCCAAAGAGAGGGTACCCTGCAGTAGGGTGTCTTGCTGCTCCCATGCTAGCTGCCCCAATGTATTAGACTGTGACAGCTGCGAACCAGAGGACATATAGATATGACATTCCAATGTCGAGGGTGCCAACCGTGAGCCTGCTGAGGGGAGATCTCTCTCCATAATCTGAAAGGCAGGCCGGCCTGAAGAGGGATGGGAGCCCAGAACTGAGAAAGACAACCTCAGAACTGGGGTTACACCCCATTCCAATGAGCCCACCCTCAGAGAAGGAGCCACAAGAGGGCTTGGAACTGTCAAAGCAACCAGAACAGTAGATGGTGCCATGGAAAATATCGGTGCCATACTAGGGACTCCAGAGCTGACAGCCAACTCAAGGTTTTGTGAGTGGGTTGGCTTCGACTGATGTGAGGTCCACAGAGTAGGTTCCGGCACCAAGGTGAGATCCTCCATCAGTACAGAAGTTGGTGGTGGGAGGGGCATCGGTGTCAAGGGCTCCAAATCATGCATAGAGGTCAAAGGAGGAAGATAGGTTGGAGTCTGTGGAGAAAACAAATCTTGGCTCCAGGTGGAGGGAGGTCCTAGATGGGGTTAGAATACCTCTGGCTGTCAAGAGCTGATCTACCAGTCGAAACTACATCAAGGTCTGAAAGGCTCCTGGTGGAATGATTAACATCCCCGACAGAGATTCTGGATGATCAATAAAGGGACTAAGCTGCTGACCAACAAATGGGTCAATGAATGGGGAATACTGAGTCCTGGGTAGGGTCAATGGATGGGGAATATTGAGTCCTGGGTAGTGTTTCAACCTTTGGTACTGTACCAAAAACTTGTGTTGGGGTGGAAGTGACCAGTTTTGTGGAGGAAACTATTATTGGTGCAGAGAGGGTCTGATGCAACGTGGAAGGGGTCAGTACCGTGGCAACTTTAGTTGGTCCCGTGGAAATAGATGGCACCATGGGAGGGGTTATAGACTCCGGTGTCAAGACACTTGGTGACAATTTCAATTGTTTAGGCTTCGGTTCCTTGGAAACCTAGCCATTAGATGATTTTGGTTCATGAGAATGAGGAGACGCTGGAACAGAGTGGCTCCTCTTCTTATAGGTTCATAGGTTCATAAGTTTATACTAGGCTATCTGCCCTAAGGCATTTATAAGCCTAGCCCAAATTATTGTGGCTTACGCCACCCCTTATATGAAAAAATACTGTGCCCATTAGTTTGTTGTGCCTCTGTCCAGCAGTGACACAGAGATGATTCCTGGGGTAAACCTACGATCTCCCATCCACAGGTCTAGATTTCTCTTGAACAGAGTCAGCGAGGTGCTCTGCCTCACATGGACCGGGATTTTATTCCACAGCATAGGGAGTCTCTGAGTGATAAATCTATCCCTCCAGCACGCCCTATTTATATCCGTGCTAAGGTTTAAGTCGCTTGCTCTAGTGGTTTTGGTGGATTTGGATTTCTTGAGGTGGAGCATGTCCATTAATTCCGGGTTGGACATGGCCTTGTATGTCAGGCACATGTCACCTCTGAGCAGACGGTATGCGACTGAATAGAGCTGGAGTTTCTTCAATCTGGCAGCATATGACAGATTTTGGAGTCCCTTTATCCTTTTGGTGAGGAACTTTTGGGGTCTCTCCAATTGCTGCAGATGTCGGGTGAGATACATCCCGAATGGGGCATTGTACTCGATCATTGGTCTGATAAGTGAAGAGTACAGGGGAACAATGACCTCACTAGATCTGGATGTGAATCCCTTCATGATCAGGTGGGCAATGTAGAAGGTCTTTCTAACCACTTTAGCAATGTGAGTGTCAAAAGAAAGGCTACTGTCAACCTGGGTCCCCAGGTCCCTGATAACCTCTTCTGTGCTTAGTGGATTGCCACCTATATGGTAGCTTGGGGTTACCTTGTTTTTCCCGAAGGGTATGACTATACATTGTTTGGCGTTTAACTTCAGGACATGGCTCTGGCACCAGCTATCTGTTTCCGTGAGTCCTTCTGAAGGATATCCGTGTCCGATGCACTTTCCACTATGGCGCCAGTTTGCAGTCGTCTGCAAACTTTGTCAGCCAAAGTCCTCCCATGTTGGCCTGTACTTCTGAGAAGTAGATGCCAAACAATACGGGGCCAAGGACCGAGCCCTGTGGGACACCACTTGTGACCGGCTTGGAGTCTGACACAGCGCCAGCAACTCTAACCCTGTGGGTTCTGTCCTTAAGCCAGTTTGCAACCCATCTTGTGACATATGGGTTTACATTTAAGCTGGTAAGTTTTTCTACAATACCCGAGTGGGGTATTGTGTCGAAAGCCTTGCAAGGTCAAGGTAGGCTGTATGGACTGCCTTTCCTCATCAATGGCCTTGGTGACTGTTTCGAAGAAGTCAACCAAGTTCAAAAGGCATGATCTTCTCTTGACAAAGCCAAACTGGGTCGGGTCCAATGTCTGCAAGTCCCCTATATCTTTGTTTATGAGCTCCATTATGATCCTCTCCATAGCTTTGCAGACTAGACTTGTTAAGCTTATGGGGCAGTAATTACCAGGGTCCGTAGAGGCACCGCCTTTGTGGAGTGGGACCACAGTTGCCGTACGCCACTCCTTGGGCACGTATCCTGTGGTAAGGCTGAGATTAAACAGCTGCCTTATGTGCGGGTTTAATTCCTCATTTAGCTCGTGTAGCACACAGCTGGGGACACCATCCGGTCCCATTGATGCTGTGTTTTTAGCTTTAGAGAGAGCAGCTTTCACCTGCGCATTTGAGATGTCCGGGAGGCTACACTCGGCTGGGATAGTTATCTCTCCTTTAGGGGAGAGGGGTGAAGTTTGCACTGAACCTGTCTGCCAGTATGTTGGCAATGTCTGTGGGTTCAGTGATTTTTGTATCATTTTGGACTAATTCTGAGCATATCTGGGAGTTTCCACCCAGGTTCCTAACATAGCTGAAAAAGGCCTTATGATTGTCCTTTGAATCCATGGCAATTTTTCTCTCAAAATTGGCCTTAGTTGATTTTATGAGTGCTCGTATTTTTTACTAATAATGATCAGGGGTGACTTCCCTTTTATGGATTTTGTTCTATCATGTAATAGCTTTCTCCTCTTATTGTAAAGTTTGTTAATGGCTGGGGTCCACCAGACTGGACGTTGCCCTTTGTGGAAAGAGTCTTGGTTTTATTTGGGATTGCCTGATCCATGCAGTCCTGGAGGTGTTCATAGAAGGCATTTGTAAGGGCTTCCGCAGCTTGGGTTGTGGTTTCCTCTGGCTCAGGGGCCTTGAAGGATACCACACCAGTCTTGAGTAGTGTGAAGTTTGCTTTAGAGAAGTTCTTCACTATGGTCTTTTTGCTTGGGGTGGGGGCGGGATGTGGATTTCCAGTGAGATTAGTTTATGATCAGATCTCACCAATGAGGGATATACTTCCGTGTGGAGCATTTTGTCCCCATGTTTGTGACAATGAGATCTAGTATATTTTCTCCTCTCGTGGGAACAGTGACTAGCTGTTCCATGGCATTTGAATTTATGAACTCCAGGAACCGTTGGGCTAGAAAGTTAGGGCTTGAGTAATGTTCCCAGTCTATATTCGGGTAGTTGAAGTCACCCAATATGATGGTGTTTGGAGATACATTTATACCCTCCAGTGTCTTCAGGAAGGCTGTGTGGGGTTCCTGAGTTTGAGAGGGTGGCCTGTAGCATGCTACAATTTGTAGAGCAGTTTTGCCTATGGTTAGTTGCACCTGGATGGTTTCTGAAGCTTGTGCGTTGCCACCAACCTGGAGGTGTGAGTATCCTTTATGAATATGGATACACCCTCCTTTTGTGGTGTGGTCCGGGTTTTGGGGCCGGAACGCATGATATGAGGTAAAACCTAATAGTGCCGGGTGCTCTCAGGAGCCTTGAACCAGGTTTCAGTTACAGCACAGACATCGATGTTCTCCATACTGAGAAGGGCCTCGAGTGCGTGCATTTTGAGATTTAGACTTCTGGCATTGAGCAGCATTACCCTCAGTTTCTTCCCATTTTTGTTTTCTAGGGTGGTAGGTTTAGAATTTGAGCCTTGCCTAAAAAGGCACTATGGGGTGGCAAGAGCCTTAGCCAATATCCGAATCCCAGGGTGACAGGTGCAAGCCGTCCCTTAAGCAGCGTGGCTTGTCAAGCATGTCATCCCAGGCAGACAGACACTGGATCCCCTTTGAATGACACCAGACATTAAGCCAATTGTTAAAGCTGATCATCTTGTCTCTATATTGTGGCATCATTCTTGGTGAAGGAAGGATACTGCTCAGGGTTAGGGTCATACCTGCCTGGGCTACATAATCAGAGAGCTCCTCTATGTCTCTTTTCATGTAGTCCAGGGAGGTACGTCTCAGGTCGTTCACACCAGCATGGACAATGACTGTGTCATATTTGTACTTGCCATGGAGTGACCCGAGTGCTTGTGTTATGTGGCGGATTCTAGCGCCCGATAGGCAGCTTACTGTGACCCTCTCCTTGTTCAGCCTGGTGAGTGGGACGTCAGTGTGTCTGACTATGGAGTCACCTATGACAAGTATGTTTGGTGTTGTATTTGGCCTTAAGGGCTGTGACTGATTTGCACACTGCTTTTGTGGTTTATGTGTTGCTTGTGGGGTGTCTTGAGGTAGCAGTTGTTTGGGTGTCTGCTTTGGAGGCCTCTTCTTTCTTAGGAGGTTTTGACACCTCCACCTCAGACAAAGCCTCCAAAAAAGTTTTTTTTTAACAGACCCTTTAAGATCAATTTGTTTTTATGCTCTGTCATGGTCCGGGCACTAAAGCCGCTACAGAGCTCACAGGAAGGCTGGATTTGTCAGTGCGGCACTCCTAAACAGTACATGCAGGAAAGATGCCCATCGGAGTTGGGCATCTTCCTGCTACATTTGTCACATTGTTTAAATTCTGTGGTACCTTTTTGGTCAGCCATTATCTGATAAATCA
Organism: Protopterus annectens; assembly: GCF_019279795.1. Lineage (NCBI taxonomy): Eukaryota > Metazoa > Chordata > Ceratodontiformes > Protopteridae > Protopterus > Protopterus annectens. The sequence goes on along the minus strand of NC_056728.1, from coordinate 248,159,305 downwards.
CAAAGTGACCAGCTGTTCATGTGATCACACACGCACAATAACGGGGAAAAAACAGAACAAGTGAATTTTTTTGTTTGTTTGTTTTTTAGCGTATCAACAATGGTAGCGCAAGAAATACCCAGAAAGGTAAAGAGAAGAAAGAAGGGGGAGGAATACCAACAATTGTATTTGAGAGTTATCAGTGGTAAGAGGGAAGGGAGGGGCCTATACCAACTATGGTAAGGAAAAATTTATCAAAATGTAAAAAGACAGATAAAACAACACTCACACAATCTAATTTAGTAATATATACTAAAGTGGCCAAGAAATATCAAGAAATGCAAGAAAAATAAAACACTTAGCTTGAGAGCATGGCCTGATGCATCTTGAAACTCTATACGGCAAACAAGATCTGAAGGGAAGAAAGGCACTATGGGTAACTTTAGCTCTAGAGTTTCTGGCTGGTGCGAGCTTGTTACAAGGACGGAACCGAAACCCAACTGTCATGAATGAATGAAGATTGATAGCATCAGATTTTTTATTCATATTGTAAAACTGAGTATTTAAGATTTGTTTGCCACTGCACCAAGGACAACAAAAGTATAATGAGTTACTAAAAACTGTATACATAAAGATGGGTTTCTATTGTTAATAAGACTGTATTTCTAAAATAATTGCATAAAAATTGTTTGTGTCAGAGACAAATAAAATTGCTTATTTAGAGTGTATGATAGCAAGTAAAAAAGTGTCTGCTCATCTGAAAACCTATAGTCATTGTCCAGTCATAAAAAATATATGCTCTGAGTGATGCTTTGCAGCATTAGATGGGGAAACATGAAGGGTGATTGTACAGAAAGAAAACGCTAGTGCGTGTATTTTATTACATTTATAAAAAATGAACAGCTTTGTTGTTGTTTGTCTTTCGGCTTTTCCCAGTTAGGGGTCGCCACAGCGGAATTCCGGTCCGCTAATGATTGGCAGTAGATTTTCATGAACGCCGAGGTGCCAGCTCAATGGTCAACCTTCAACGAAGGCACACCCATTTACGCATGTCTTTCGAACGCCCACCCAACCACGGGGAGGACATGCAGACTCCACACAAAAGGCACTCCCCGCACTCCAGCTGAGAATAGAATGGGAGAACCTCTTGCTGTGAGGCAACAACGCTACCGCTGCACCACCGAGGATACTTTCAACAAGCCAAAAAGAGGGACAGATTGTGTTGCATCTATTAAATAATATGTTATATGATGTGTATCAGACTTTGGTAAAAATGATTAAGAAGAAAGCTACTGTTGTAATAAAATGCAAATAAAATTTAAAAAAATAACTGCTTTGCATTCATATAATACTTTTATGTGGTCGCCCAAGATGTCAGTCTGGTTTAACTTGCTTTTGCATAAAATACTGTTCATTATTATTTGTTCTGATTTGTTTTGTGTGTTATTGTACTGCATTTATTACAAGATGCTAACAAATATAAATTAATGCTTAGGATCCTAGGACTTATTAAAAGTATGCAGTGTGAGTTGCTTGACGCAAGGAGTGGCTTGTGAAGGGCCCACACAGCTTGCCCAGAATTTTAGATGCCTCAACCACCTCACTCTTGCGTACAATGAAATAACAGCAGCTATATTAAGGGGCTGCATCTTGCAAATAGCTTTTGAAATATTGGTAATCTATGCTAAAAACATGTTTTAAGGTAAACCTTGCTTACTGAACTTTAGGGCATTAAAATTTGTTGAATCTGATAAGATGTTTACCAGCTTGCAGAGTTAAATAAGAGGAACTAGCTAAGGGCTAACTGTTCTCTTAAGAAGAGGAAGTATGCAGAGGTACTGAAAGTAAAAAAAAAAGACATGATATAAAAGTCTTGTTTACAACTTAGGAAATGAGTTGCAATTTTCTAAAATACTCCATCAGTATGAATTTTCTATACTGTCATGACCTTTTGACCTTATTGTTTATACAAGGCTATAAAATGCTCAATAGCCAGCAATAGGTTGGAACTCTTCATCCGGATTTGAATTGACTGATTTGATTTGATCAATACGAACTCTTATCTTGGACTGAGCATACAGTTTTGCCAGTGCTGGCACTGTGTTGACTGAACAGACAGCTGCACTAACAGGATTTTGAATCCCCCTGTCAGTAAGCGAAGATGATTCTTTTGATGCTTGTAAGTACTAGATCATTCTCTTGATTTGATGATTATTTAGTGTTATTTGGTAATAAACTGTTTAAGCTTGTGCCTTGGTGTCTTGTGTCTCTTCTTCTCAACAATATTACCTTCAGAACCCAAATAATGGACCATAACAGACCCCAACCCCTCAAATCCAACAATGAAGTTTTGGGTCCGAGAGTCATCCGAATTAAACACACTTGGAGCCAGAACACTCAGAGAAGATATCTGATCCAAGGATGAAGGCATCTCCGGATCTCAACTATTCAGCACTGGGAGTCTCAGATCCAAGGGCTACAAAACTGAGGGATGGATAGGAGAAGGAGCCAAAACTGGTGGGCTTGTAGTAGAGAAGGTCTCTGGACCCATGAGGGAAGGAGCTGAGAGAACTTACATCTGGATTTGTGTCAAGAGAAACTTCCTCATCATTCTGTCTACATTGGCTTATGTGAGACTTCTGGATGGATGGGAAGAGGCTATGGAAGGTGAACGGCATCTTTCCAGGAATGGAGACAGAAGCTGAGAGGATTCAGGATCCAGGGAAGATGCGTATCTAGTCCAAAGGTAATTGTTTAGGCTCAAGATGAGTTGGAACCAAAGATATGGATCTGGTGTCTGAAGAGGTCAGACCCGAAGGCTTATGTTTAGGATCCAAAGTTTTTCGGGTCTTTTTGATTGGTTCCAAGGTTGGATTTGAACAGGATTGAGAGGAACTAGGTTGCTTGGAAAGTCTCTTCTTAGCTTCCTTTCTTTCAGATTTGGAGAGTTGTGCTCTAATCAGTGATTCGCCAAAGGAAAAAGGCCCCTGAGAATTAATTTTTCTGGTCAGTTAAAAGGTTTAATGCCTTACAAATAGATCACGAAGACTGCAAATGTTCTGGTTCCAAATAGGCACAGAGATCGTGGGCATTAGATAACTGGATTTGATGCCTGCATTTGCTACATTTCTTAAACTCTGATGGTTTATGTGTCATGTTATCACACTCAAAACCTGTAAAACAATCCCACTTCTAGAACACAAATATAAATGAAGTTAAAGTAGAGGGGTTGGAAAAAAACAAATTAAACTACCACTCTTTTTTTTTTTCTTTTTCCATAAAAAGGGAAAGGGAATACCAACAATGATAGAAAATTACCAATGATGCTAAGGAAAAGCTACCAACAGTAAGAAGAAAGGTATATTAGTACTACTAGGTAAAGGGAGGATAAAGAAGAAAATTTTTGCTAATAGGAAGAAGGTATAAAATACAAGTAAAAGTAACTTACCTCCTCAAACTCACACCCAAGAGCTGCAGCAACCACTTCTGTAGACAATAGTGGCAAACAAGATCCAGAGAATAAGGATAGTGTTGCTTTATGACTAAGGGAGTTGCTTGAAAGCTTGTAGTATCCATGAGCCGTGAAATGGCAGCTAAATCAGATCTGAGATTTAGATCTGGACCCATATGTTGAGGAATGAATTTAAACTGACATCAGATCTACAATTAATTGTATGGGAACACTGTTCTCAATATGACATTCTGTGCAATGTAAGGATAACATGATTCAGAAACGTGATGTTAATGAATCGCATTACCTATTCAAACATAGTCCAAAACCTATCATTCAAAATACATAGCCCCTAGTTTAGTCTGAACACAACTAACACCATAGTATCTCCTAGTATTTCCTTTATGTTAGCATTGGGAGCTCAACCTATATGTCAGCCTTATTACTACAGGCATTTGGGAATTCCCTCCGTATTGCCTGCAGTTCTATGGCTGACAGAGGAGGTGAGCTCCCAGCCACATTGGAATTGCTATGGACCTCTTTGTTGGGTTCAATGAGCTGTGTGCCTTCAATGCAAATTTATAACTTGCTATGCAATGCCAATTTATACTTATCCTGAAGTTCAGAGTAGTAAGGCTGTTACACTTTATGGAACTGGGTAAGGTCTCTAGGATTCCCTCTTTAGCATACTCTGCAGGTAGAATCAATGAGCCCTCTTTTAGAATAATCTATATTTAGGTGAACATGGACTGCTTGAAGTAGATTACCACACCAAGTGTAAATCCTTTTGGAATCTACCCCATTGCAGTTTACCAGGTAATATTTGGTAACAGGAAAAAAAATAAAAACAGAAAAATAATTTTTGCCTATACTGGACATTTTTCTAATCACATTTGGTCAGGAAAGCTGAATGTATGTTTTTTGTGTTGTTCTAAATTCTTTTTGTTGAATTTGCAATTATTTCATACAGACAATTCATAATGAAAAAATAAAAGCATATGATTCCAACATAATACAAACTTCTATTTAACACATTATTACATCTACTTTATTGTATTTACTCCTTTTCCCCTCACTGCTTTCATCAGTGCATTTTGCCATTGGCTAGCTCTACCTAAACAATCAAACTTGTTGCTCACTACCCTAACCTACATCCTTTAATCTTTTCTCCTTCCTCATATCCTTCAGGCCGGTAGTCCCATCCTACTCTACTAGCTTTCTCTCACATCCACGCCTTGCTGCATAACTATCTTCCTATGGACCTCTCTAACCTCCTCCTTTCTAAATGGCAAAATTACAGTAATACAAGAACCCTCTCCATCCTTTTAATGTTGCCCATATAATTGCCTTTATAACCCATTTAAGTTTCCTTCATCCTAGCAAAACTACCCGACTTACGTACCACTTTCAGTTTCACACTTGAACTCTCCCCTACTACCGTCATCAATACAATCACCTCCTCTCTGGTCCAGTCATCCCTATCTCTGCTTATCCCATGAAAGCAGAACTACCAGTTTCATTCTATTTTCTCTAATTTTATTTTTATTATGTCCTTTCCAAATGCATAGTATAGTCTTCTACAACTCAAGAACCTCAAGCTTCAAGCAAATTCTTGTGTAATACAATAACATTTCTAGTTCACCCAGTAAACACCATGGGTTAATATTCAGTCAAATAGAAAGTGCAAGCAATTTGTTAAGTACCAAAACCGAGGAACATGGCAGAACCAAAAACTTTTGCAGATTGTTTAACCACTAGAAAAAGTTTGTACCAATATGTCAACTGTCTTAGCATCATAATATATGCTGATTGGTTAAAGATGTGAACTGACACAGAGATCCAGATCATGAAAGTTTTTGAAATTTCTGAAGTGGTTTATCAGTATTCCATTGTGTATTACAATGGCATAAAATATCTGGTACTATTGTGTGATGTGTCATTATGTGGTTTTGGAGAAATATTTTCACTTAAAAAGACTGCTGGATTAGATAAACCTTTTGGATTTGTATCAATGTCCCCAGCATCTGCAGAAAAAAACAGAGTTAAACTAAGCACCATTGCAATGGCTTTAGAATAAGAAATTTTTAAATTCTGGTTGCCGTTACAGGCTTACTGTTTCAGATAATCACAAGCCACCCATTTCACTCTTTACCGAGTTAAATACTATACCAAAAATGTTTCCAAGAATTCATAAGTTGTCATCACTGAATGAGAACATATGAATATGAACTAGTTTACATTACAGGTACAGATCACAGTAACATAATGGCTTTTAATCCTTTACCATTATCCTTAAGTAATAATGCTGTTTCTTCATTAAAAAGTGATGATAAATCATTTTATATTGTTTGTGTGACAACTGTATAAATTAAAGCATGGATAGCTAACGATCCAGTGAAATAGCACTAACCCTTTGTATAAAATATAGCAAGATCCCCTTCTGTGACAGTTAATATGGTGCCACCAGTATACACAGTGAATATCATAAGAGCAAACAAAAAAAGGGCACACCACAGCTGAAGATGGCAAATAACTCCAGTCTTCACTTCAGACTGTTGAAGTCTGATGAAACGTTTTTTGAACGTGAAAGCGCTCACTTGGATCCTGCATTCATGTTATTTCATTAAACTCTTGAAGTGAAGACTGGAGTTATTTGTCATCTTCAGCTGTGGTGTACCCTTTTTTGTTTGCTCTTTGGATATTGATTTATTAAGGGGCACTTCACTCAGCATACTGTGGTTTTTTGAACAGTGAATATCATACCACATATAAACAGAATGGGAATAGCCTATGTTCTTTTAATCTTCTCCCTTGTTTGGCCAAACAGCATCTATATAGCTCTATGAACTAGAAAGTTCTGGAAGTTTCCCCTTACCCCAAGGATGTGTAATCTTAGAATTAGTATATTCAGAGATATAGGATATGGGGGTACAAGGAGAGCTCGCTACCTGGAAAAATATTTTTTCTACTTTTATATTAAAGTTAGTTTTGTGTATTTTCTACCTAATGTCTTCAGTATATTCTGATGCCATATTTAAGTTCATTATTCAGCTGCAAAGCTGAGGGTACCATATCCATTTATGATTTATCACTCTACTGCATATTCAATGACTCAGTGCAATTTCCTCATTCTAAACTATTCAACAGCATTCATGATATGGTATTGCCTTCTGGATTTTATTTGGCACAGTTTTAGAGATCTTCACACCCCTCCAAAACAAACATGTAAAATCTGGGTTTTATCGTACTGCTGGATAACTTAACCAGATCAGTGTTTGTGGGTCTCCGCTGAATATGGAATTTTCTGACTAGTGAACCTTATCCAGTTAGTAAGTATGCATATAAAGACATGTAAATAAATAAATAACAGATATCTAATTGCAAAACACAGTGTTAGGTAGGTCTAAGAATAGGCTTAATTCCTATTTGGGTATGCATGTCACCTGATCAGCATAACTTGTCAGTTTCATTAAAGACTTCATGGAGACAAGTCAGACATCCGAGTTATCTGTACCATTTCTGTACATCCTGATAAACATTAAAAATGTTATATAGTGTCAGAAGTCTTAATTGTGAACAAGCAATCATTTCTGATTTACCAGTCTGTACTGCAAAAATGTAAGTTGCAACACAAGATTCATTTTCCCATTAAAAAAATGTAACCATTGCGTTTTTCACTTGGGTAACTCATGATAAACATTGAGTGTTTTGTTTCATCAACAAAAAGATGGTCCAAATGCAAGTATTAGGAATGTAATTTAGTAGAAAACTGCAATCTGTGGATTCATGTATTTGATTTTTTCCTCACTGCAGGTGGAGTACAGAAGAAGCGTAAAATGGTAAAGTGTGACATATTTCTGCATTACGCAGAGGAAGAAACCTGCATGTATTCAAAATTTTATTACAGTAGAGAGTTGATTATCCAAACTAATTGGGACCTACTGTTCGGATAATGAAACATATAATTGAACCAGATAAAAAAACTTCTAAAATGTTTTTGATTAACATTAAACAAGAAAAATAAAACAAATATACTGTAAGTACAAAACAGTATAGTATATTATTGTATTGCAAGCTGAAAAAACACTTGCAAGCAAATACGTATAAAGTTTACATATTCAGACTTTATGATTTTTCCTAATTGAAAATTTTGGAAGGCTGCATTCGGATAACTGAAATTTTGGGTAATTGACATTCGGATAAAAAACTCTACTGTGTTTCGAAAAAGCAGAAAAAGGCAGAGGGATTTTCAGAAACATTTAACTTATAGTTTTACATGTGATAGGACAGTAAGCAATGATGTGCAGAAAGGGTTCAATTCAGAGACAAGTAGTGTGATTGCACTAACAGAGACGTAACACAATATGCACATTATGCAAATGATTACAAAATGGAATGCAAATGAGTGTCAACATGCTAATGACAGCCATCACGTGTGCAAAGAATGAAATCAAACATGGTGGAGTGATTCAGAAATATATAAATTTAGCTCAAACAGCTATGACAATCATCTAGTCTGAAGATCAGGATTTTCTAATGTGCAGGAACATCACTCATGCTATGATGCTAGAGATAGCATCAGCATTAGAAGAGAAAATTCTTAGTATCTTTTTACAGTGTCAATATTTATAATGTTGTGTCCTGCTGCCTTACGTATCACAGACAGGTCTTCTAGTGGCTGATATGCCATCACCTCTGTGACCAGCATTGCTGACTGCTATGTGTGGATACAGATGCCATACAGAAGTTAGTAGACACAAAGTACACAGATTGAATACATACACTGCCTATCCCAATGGACAAAAAGATTTGTGTAGCATCTTTCCTTCAGTGATATTTTAGTGTATGATAGGGGACATGTTAAGAGTTTCACAGGTGTCAGCTTTGTGAAACATGCACTCATTTCCTTGATGTGATGCTGCAACATGTGGAGAGGTATACATAGTTTCCACAGATAGCAGGGCAGAGAACCATAAGTAGGCATTGTACAACATAGCCTGCTTCCCTGGGGTCCTGGTTGCTGTTGACTTCACCTACATTGTCATCAACACCCCACATGTTCCACATGGTGTCTGGAATATCAGCCAGGAAGATTTCTACTCCAACTGCCAAGTGATGTAAAATGCACAGAAGGTATTAAATACAATGTGTCTGTATGCCATCCAGATAGTTTCCATGATTCCCATATTTGGCAAATGTGTGACTTCTTCCAACATTTCAAGTGGAGTGACTTTCCATAGGGTCATCTAGTTGGTAGGTGCACACACTGCCAGCCATGCTAGTTCTCCTGGGTAGCAAGTTACTTGTAACTGTGTTCACAGTTGTGGTGATGCACGTAAAGGAGGACATGGCTTGGAAATGTGACTGATAACCTCTTCTAAAGGCCATGGCAGATATAGCATACAACACCATGTTATTCAATGATGTTCCATGTCTGTAGTAAGTGTTCAGACTCCAACAGCAATGAGGCTTGCTTCCACTGCATGGATACATCTGGTAGTGCACTGCAGTATGCACCTGAGATCTTCAGTAAGATGTTCATGATCTGCACCATGTCACACAACATGCTAGTGTGCAAGATGATAAAACATGAGAACATTGCAGTGCTGCTTGTTAGACCTAATGCAGCAGCACAGGAGAATGAGTTATGCAAGGAATGACTTGAGGAACCAGCTGCAGCAGGGTCTATATTATATTCTCGAAAGCCGACAATGTTGAATCTGACATTGTCGACACGAGAATATCGAATGCACAGAATCTTGAGCGTGTAAATGGAAATCTCCATAAGGGGAGATTTCCGTTTACTGCAATGTAGTACAGTCTCGGAGTTGGTATATTTAAGTAGCGGAGGGGTGTGGAAGGGTGCAAGGGGGCTTGCCCCCCTGCTTAAACCCGATAGGGTACTTTTTTCTTTCCTTTTTTTTTTGCCTTTTTATAAGGTCGATGTTTGAAGACATCAACCATATGGTGTCGACCGTATGTTCGATGTTTTCAAACGTCAATCTTATAATATAGACCCCTGCAGCAATACCCCATGCAAGGCAATGGTGGATGCAATATGTTGCGGCACTGACCTACAGCTATGGACCATGATAAGTACACCACAAAAAAATTGATGCATGCATTCCATACGCACAGGCTATGAACTGCAGTGCACTGACTTACCATACTGTGCATTAGACATTTACTTCCCCACACTGGCCAGATGGGTGTGTATGGCACATTCATCATCATTTGCTCAGGTGGACTGCAGCACAATGACAGGTGGTAGAAACACTAGCATTGGTGTAAGGGTCTAATAAGGTGGATGCAATAACCTCTCAAGTGGGTAGCAAGTTGGGTGTAGTCAGGGATTACATCCTCCATATTCAGGATGGATTGTCCAGGTTATGAACATTGACAAGGTATACCGTTAGGCCCTGTTGTATCAGAGCTGTGTGCAGGTTTTCTGATGTGGCTCCACGTTAGCAGACAATAAATGGATGGATGGATTCTATGACCCCCAAAGATGAATGCAACTAGGCATGGCACTCGGATGGTCAATATGAGATAGGGACCATGTGGAACTGTTGGAACCAAAGTAGCCCATCTGGTGAGACTTCCCAGTGGTAGAGTCAATTGAACATTATCTGCTATGACCATGAGAGTGGCCATTTCCAGCTGTAGTGTCTGCCATGGCTAGGGGTAAAAGGAATGCAATCTCTGGTACAGTATGCACCATATAGGTTCATAGGTTCATACTAGGCTATCTGCCCTGGGGCATTTATAAGCCTAGCCTGAGTGTGTTTGGCTTTTACCACCCTTTGATTTGAGTTTGCTGTGCCCTTTTTAAGGTTAGTTTACTGTGCCTCTGTCCAGTAGTGACACAGAAGTAATCCCCGGGGTAAACCTACGATCTCCTATCCACTCATCAAGATTCCTCTTGAAGAGAGTCAATGAGGTGTTCTGCCTAACATGGACTGGGATTCTATTCCAGAGTGAAGGGAGCCTCTGGGTTATGAATCTGTCCCTCCAGCATGTTCTATTTATTTCTGTGCTGAGGTTCAAGTCCCTCGAGCGCATGGTTCTAAGGGATTTAGATTTTCTGAGGTGGATAATTTCCATTAATTCTGGGTTGGACATAGCTTTGTATGTCAGGCATAGATCGCCTCAAAGTAGGCGGTATGCAACTGAGTAGAGCTGGAGTTTTTTTTAACTGGGCAGCATATGGGATCTGTTGGAGTCCCTTGATCCTCTTTGTGAGGTACTTTTGGGGTCTTTCTAGTTGCTGCAGGTGTCGGGTAAGATACATCCCAAAAGGGGCATTGTATTCTATGATGGGCCTGATGAGGGATGAATAAAGGGGCACTATTACCTCACTTGATCTAGATGTGAATCCTTTCGTGATAAGGTGGGCTATGTAGAAGGTCTTTCTAACCACTTTGGCAATGTAGTTGTCAAAGGAGAGATTGCTATCAACTTGGGTCCCCAGGTCCCTAATTACTTCTTCCGTACTTAATGGGTTACCACCTATGTGGTAATTTGTGGGCACTTTGTTTTTGCCAAAGGGTATGACTATACACTTTTAGGCATTTAGCTTTAGGCCATGGCTCTGGCACCAGTTATCCGTCTCTGTGAGACCTTTTTGGAGGATGTTTGTGTCAGCTGGAGAGTCAATTATGGTGCCCAGTTTGCAGTCATCTGCGAACATGTTCAGCCATAGTCCTCCCGTGTTGGCCTGTACCTCGGAGAAGTATATGCCGAACAAGAGAGGTCCCAGGACAGAGCCTTGTGGGACACCACTTGTAACTGGTTTTGAGTCTGACATGGCTCCGGCAATTCTGACTCTGTGGGTTCTGTCTTTGAGCCAGTTAGCTACCCATCTTGTGACATAAGGGTTTATATTTTAGCTGGATAGCTTATCTATGATGCCCGAGTGGGGTATTGTGTCAAATGCCTTTGCAAGGTCCAGATAGGCTGTGTGGACTACCTTCCCTTCATCTATGGCCTTGGTGACTGTTTCGAAAAAGTCGACCAGGTTCAAGAGGCAGGATCTGCCCTTGACAAAGCCGAATTGGGTAGGATCTAGTGTCTGTAGGTCCCCAATGTCTTTGTTTATGAGTTCCATGATGATCCTCTCCATGGCCTTGCAGATAAGGCTAGTTAGGCTTATGGGGTGATAGTTACCAGGGTCTGTTGAGGCACCACCTTTGTGGAGTGGGACCACTGTTGCTGTACGCCATTCTTTGGGTACATATCCTGTAGTGAGGCTGAGATTGTACAGCAGTTTTACGTGAGGGTTTATTTCTTCTTGGAGTTCATGTAGGACGCAACCCGGGACACCGTCTGGTCCCATTGAAGCAGTGTTTTTTGCTTTGGAGAGGGTGGCTTTCACCTGAGCATCTGAGATGTTAGGGAGGCTGCACTCTTCTGGGATAGATATTTGCTCTTTTGGGGGGGAAGGGGGGAGAAGTTTGCACTGAACCTGTCTGCCAGGATGTTGGCAATGTCTGTGGGTTCAGTGTATTTTTTGTCATTTAGAATCAACTCTGAGCATATCTGGGAGTTGCAACCCAGATTTCTAACATAGCTAAAGAAAGCCTTGTGATTGTCTTTAGTGTCCTGTGCAATTTTTTTCTTGAAGCTGGCCTTGGAGGATTTTATGAGGGATCGTAATTTTTTGCTAGTACTGATCAGAGATGCCTTCCCTTTTAGGGATTTTGCTCTATCATGTAGTAGCTTCCTCCTTCTGTTGTACAACTTATTTATGGCTGGGGTCCACCAGACTGGACGCCTTCCTTTGGATGATTGGGTCTTGGTTTTGTTTGGGATAGCATGATCCATGCATTCCTGGAGGTGTCCATAGAATGTGTTTATATAGGATTCTGTGGTTTGGGCCGTAGTTTCCACTGGCCGGGGGCCTTGAAGGATTCCACCTCGGTTTTGAGAAGTGTGAAGTTCGCTTTTGAGAAGTTTTTCACTGTGGTTTTCTGGGCTGGGGTGGGGTCGGGTTTTGGATATCCAGTGAAATTAATTTATGGTCTGATCTTACCAATGAGGGGTATACTTCTGGTCTGGAGCATAGGGTCCCCATGTTGGTGATGATCAGGTCAAGTATGTTTTCCCCCTCTTGTGGGAGTTGTGACTAGTTGTTCCATGGCATTTGAGTTTATAAATTCCAGGAACCTTTGGGCTAAGGTGTTGGGGCTTGAGTAATGCTCCCAGTCTATGTTTAGGTAGTTAAAGTCACCCAATATAATGGTGTTTGGAGAGATCTTCATGTTCTCCAATGTTTTCAGGAAAGCCGAGTGGGATTCCTGATTTTGAGATGGTGGTCTGTAGCATGCTATAAACTGAAAGGCAGTTTTGCCCACTGTTAGTTGCACATGGATGGTTTCTGATGCTTCGTGCAACGCCACTGACCTGGAGGTGTGGGTATCCTTGATATATATGGATACTCCCCCTCCTTTTGTGGTTCGGTCTGAGTTTTGGGGCCAAAAAGCATGATATGAGGTATAACCTGGTAGTGCTGGGGTGCTCTCTGGAGCCTTGAACCAGGTTTCTGTCACTGCGCAGATATCAATGTTCTCCATACTGAGGAGAGCTTCGAGTGCGTGCATTTTGAGGTTTAGACTTCTGGCGTTTAGCAGTATTACCCTTAGTTTCTTATTCTTTGTGTTTTCTATGGAGGTGGGTTTGTCTTTTGAGCATTGCCTAAAAAAGGCACTATGGGGGTGGCAAGAGCCTTAGCCAGTATCCAAAAGCCCAGGGGTGACAGGTGCAAGCTGTCCCTAGCGAAGCAACGTGGCTTGTCGAGCATGTCATCCCAGGCTGACAGGCACTGGATCCCCTTTGAATGACACCAAAATTTTAGCCAATTGTTAAAATCGATCATTTTGTCTTTATACTGCGGCATCATTCTAGGTGAGGGTAAGATGCTGCTCAAGGTCAGGGTCATACCGACCTGGGCTACATGATCAGAGAGCTCCTCTATGTCTCTTTTCATGTAGTCGAGGGAGGTACATCTCAGGTCATACACACCAGCATGTACTATGACAGAGTCATATTTGTACTTGCTTTGGAGTGACCTGAGTGCTTGCGCTATGTGGTGGATCCTAGCACCCGACAGGCAGCTCACTGTGCCCTTCTCCTTGTTCAGCCTGGTGAGCAGGACGTCAGTGTGTCTGACTATAGAATTACCTATTACAAGTGTATCAGGTGTGTTATTCAGCCTTAAGGGCTGTGACTGTTTGGCACACTGACTTTGTGAGCTATGTGTTGCACATGTTTTGCTGTGGGGTAGCGTTTGCTTGGATGTTTGCTTTGAAGGTCTCTGCTGCTTAGGTGGATTTTTATTTAGAGCCTCCAAGTATGTTTTTGTGTGTTTATGTGTTTGGTTTGCTGTTGTGGAAGGACTATGTGAGACTGGATTAGTGTTGTGTGAGGTTACCTTCTCCTCCTGACTGGTTACACCAGTTCTGAGGTGAGAGAGCTCAGCCTCCAGTTTGGCTATATGGTTGCATCTCTCACATATGTTTGAACCTGTTTGGAGGAGGAGAGGGTTGTCCGTGTACATGAGGCAGTTGTAACATTGCCTCAAGATTCCCAGATTCACCAGCTGGACTGGAGAGGAAACCATTAACTGACCTTTGGACATGCCAGAGTAGTAAAGGGAACTCTTTTATCACTTAATTACAAAGGACCAATAGGGGACAAGGTATTTGTGGAGAGTATATGAGGATGTAGTGCTTTTAGTTTATTAGTGCAAGATTGTAAGATTACTTATTTGGGCAAGTGCAGGATCTTAGATTGAGAATAGGGTGTTTAATTTGAGAGATAGAGCAGTTCTAAGGGAAAAAGTGAAGAGCAGACTTTGTGGAACCGGGAATAGTTTAAACCCAATTAAGCGGCTCTGCCCGATGCTGCGCTATGCGCACAATCGCGCAAAGCCATCCTAAAGCGGGTTTTTATGCAGGGAACTTCAAAGAGGTAGAAATGGCCCAAAACGGCCAATTACTACAAGATTCTTGTGCTGAGGTCACTCCTTCAGGGACAGATAGGCTGCTCAAGGCTCCCCACTCCCACTGGTGAGCAAAGAAACTTCCTTCTATCCAAGTAAGGAAATGGGCAACACAGGAACTATCCAAAAGTCCAGAATACAGCAAAGCCTGTATAAGGGACTATTCTAGTTTAGGAAAGGCGGGAAACAAGGATATTTTTTTTTTCAGGAAAACAACAGAATTACAGTATATTCAATGCACAGGCTAGCACATTTGAGTGGGCAGCCTCAACAGTTAAATACAACAAACAAACTTTTAAACTAAGTGCAGGTAATAAAAAACACAAAAACAAGCTTATAACAGTTAAATCAGCAGTGTAAACTCGCTTTTCGGTGAGAAAGGACGGTCGCACGGGTAGTAACAGAAAAAATATACTTATATGTTGAAAGAAGTCACTCTTTTCATTTCTCTGCTGCTAGCACCACTCTGCAGGACCACGAGGAGCAGTTGCTGAGTAGGATAAGCGAAAAAAACGCGCTAAAGCGGGTTTTTATGCAGGGAACTTCAAAGAGCTAGAAATGGCCCAAAACGGCCAGTTACTACAAGATTCTTGTGCTGAGGTCACTCCTTCAGGGACAGATAGGCTGCTCAAGGCTCCCCACACCCACTGGTGAGCAAAGAAACTTCCTTCCATCCAAGTAAGGAAATGGGCAACACAGGAACTATCCAAAAGTCCAGAATACAGCAAAGCCTGTATAAGGGAATATTCTAGTTTAGGAAAGGAGGGAAACAAGGATTTTGTTTTGTTTTTTTGTTTTTTTTCAGGAAAACAACAGGAGAATTACAGTATATTCAATGCACAGGCTAGCGCACTTGAGTGGGCTGCCTCAACAGTTAAATACAACAAACAAACTTTTAAACTAAGTGCAGGTAATAAAAAACACAAAAACAAGCTTATAACAGTTAAATCAGCAGTGTAAACTCGCTTTTCGGCGAGAAAGGATGGTCGCACAGGTAGTAACAGAAAAAATATACTTATATCTTGAAAGCAGTCCCTCTTTTCATTTCTCTGCTGCTAGCACCACTCTGCAGGACCACGAGGAGCTGTTGCTGAGTAGGATAAGCGAAAAAAACACGCGAAAGCGGGTTTTTATGCAGGGAACTTCAAAGAGCTAGAAATGGCCCAAAACGGCCAGTTACTACAAGATTCTTGTGCTGAGGTCACTCCTTCAGGGACAGATAGGCTGCTCACGGCTCCCCACTCCCACTGGTGAGCAAAGAAACTTCCTTCTATCCAAGTAAGGAAATGGGCAACACAGGAACTATCCAAAAGTCCAGAATACAGCAAAGCCTGTATAAGGGACTATTCTAGTTTAGGAAAGGTGGGAAACAAGGATTTTTTTTTTTTCAGGAAAACAACAGGAGAATTACAGTATATTCAATGCACAGGCTAGCGCACTTGAGTGGGCAGCCTCAACAGTTAAATACAACAAACAAACTTTTAAACTAAGTGCAGGTAATAAAAAACACAAAAACAAGCTTATAACAGTTAAATCAGCAGTGTAAACTCGCTTTTCAGCGAGAAAGGACGGTCGCACAGGTAGTAACAGAAAAAATATACTTATATCTTGAAAGCAGTCACTCTTTTCATTTCTCTGCTGCTAGCAACACTCTGCAGGACCACGAGGAGCTGTTGCTGAGTAGGATAAGCGAAAAAAAAAAGCGCTAAAGCGGGTTTTTATGCAGGGAACTTCAAAGAGGTAGAAATGGCCCAAAACGGCCAATTACTACAAGATTCTTGTGCTGAGGTCACTCCTTCAGGGACAGATAGGCTGCTCAAGGCTCCCCACTCCCACTGGTGAGCAAAGAAACTTCCTTCTATCCAAGTAAGGAAATGGGCAACACAGGAACTATCCAAAAGTCCAGAATACAGCAAAGCCTGTATAAGGGACTATTCTAGTTTAGGAAAGGCGGGAAACAAGGATATTTTTTTTTTCAGGAAAACAACAGAATTACAGTATATTCAATGCACAGGCTAGCACATTTGAGTGGGCAGCCTCAACAGTTAAATACAACAAACAAACTTTTAAACTAAGTGCAGGTAATAAAAAACACAAAAACAAGCTTATAACAGTTAAATCAGCAGTGTAAACTCGCTTTTCGGCGAGAAAGGATGGTCGCACAGGTAGTAACAAAAAATATATACTTATATCTTGAAAGCAGTCACTCTTTTCATTTCTCTGCTCCTAGCACCACTCTGCAGGACCACGAGGAGCTGTTGCTGAGTAGGATAAGCGAAAAAAACACGCTAAAGTGGGTTTTTATGCAGGGAACTTCAAAGAGCTAGAAATGGCCCAAAACGGCCAATTACTACAAGATTCTTGTGCTGAGGTCACTCCTTCAGGGACAGATAGGCTGCTCAAGGCTCCCCACTCCCGC
Source organism: Protopterus annectens (assembly GCF_019279795.1). Lineage (NCBI taxonomy): Eukaryota > Metazoa > Chordata > Ceratodontiformes > Protopteridae > Protopterus > Protopterus annectens. The sequence goes on along the minus strand of NC_056728.1, from coordinate 248,142,457 downwards.
TGGTGAGCAAAGAAACTTCCTTCTATCCATGTAAGGAAATGGGCAACACAGGAACTATCCAAAAGTCCAGAATACAGCAAAGCCTGTATAAGGGACTATTCTAGTTTAGGAAAGGTGGGAAACAAGGATTTTTTTTTTTTTTTTTTTTTCAGAAAAACAATAGGAGAAATACAGTATATTCAATGCACAGGCTAGCGCACTTGAGTGGGCTGCCTCAACAGTTAAATACAACAAACAAACTTTTAAACTAAGTTTAGGTAATAAAAAACACAAAAACAAGCTTATAACAGTTAAATCAGCAGTGTAAACTCGCTTTTCGGCGAGAAAGGATGGTCGCACAGGTAGTAACAAAAAATATATACTTATATCTTGAAAGCAGTCACTCTTTTCATTTCTCTGCTGCTAGCACCACTCTGCAGGACCACGAGGAGCTGTTGCTGAGTAGGATAAGCGAAAAAAAAAAGCGCTAAAGCGGGTTTTTATGCAGGGAATTTCAAAGAGCTAGAAATGGCCCAAAATGGCCAATTACTACAAGATTCTTGTGCTGAGGTCACTCCTTCAGGGACAGATAGGCTGCTCAAGGCTCCCCACTCCCACTGGTGAGCAAAGAAACTTCCTTCTATCCAAGTAAGGAAATGGGCAACACAGGAACTATCCAAAAGTCCAGAATACAGCAAAGCCTGTATAAGGGACTATTCTAGTTTAGGAAAGGTGGGAAACAAGGATTTTTTTTTTTTTTTTTTTTCAGAAAAACAATAGGAGAAATACAGTATATTCAATGCACAGGCTAGCGCACTTGAGTGGGTAGCTTCAACAGTTAAATACAACAAAAAACTTTTAAACTAAGTGCAGGTAATAAAAAACACAAAAACAAGCTTATAACAGTTAAATCAGCAGTGTAAACTCGCTTTTCAGTGAGAAAGGACGGTCGCACAGGTAGTAACAGAAAAAATATACTTATATTTTGAAAGCAGTCACTCTTTTCATTTCTCTGCTGCTAGCACCACTTTGCAGGACCACAAGGAGCTGTTGCCGAGTAGGATAAGCGGAAAAAACGTGCTAAAGCGGGTTTTTATGCAGGGAACTTCAAAGAGCTAGAAATGGCCCAAAACGGCCAATTACTACAAGATTCTTGTGCTGAGGTCACTCCTTCGGGGACAGATAGGCTGCTCAAGGTTCCCCACTCCCACTGGTGAGCAAAGAAACTTCCTTCTATCCAAGTAAGGAAATGGGCAACACAGGAACTATCCAAAAGTCCAGAATACAGCAAAGCCTGTATAAGGGACTACTCTAGTTTAGAAAAGGTGGGAAACAAGGATTTTTTTTGTTTTTCTTTTTCAGGAAAACAACAGGAGAATTACAGTATATTCAATGCACCGGCTAGCGCACTTGAATAGGACAACCTAGCCTGTGACTATACACCACACATCCAGAACCATGTATAGCCATGGTTGGTATGGTCCACGGAGGTACAACGGAGAGCCTTATGGATGCACCAGTGGATGCCATCTAGGCTGCAAAGGGCCACAGCAAGTGTATTATCTCCAAGTCCTTATTTGCCATGTCACTCTGTATGCACTACAGTTCATTCTGTAATCCATACAGCAGTTGCTTATCCTCAAGTAGACCATGCAGCTCTTCCCTTTGGTGGGAACATGCACATCAGAGGCACAGCAGATGACAGACACTATTCTTAGTAGTGATTCCTGTGTATTCTGGGTATGGCTCACAGTAACAGGACATTCACCACTAAACAGTAGTGATGCTGGAGATTCTTGTCTGCACCTGCACCATCCTGGATAGGAAGAAACACAGTAGATAAACCATATAGAAATTTTATTTGGTAAGCCCTTTCACACCCATTCAAAGGTGCATCATCAGACCATGAAAATCCACACAGGAAATCATTAAATAGTAGTGTTTCATTCATTGCATCATCTAATTAGCCAATTAAATAAAATATTCATTAGCTGACTAAATCATTCTAAAAGGCACCATATATAAAATAGAGCAATGTATTCATATAACCTTAAAAACAAATATTAAAACACTAAAAATCAAATATATATACACACTTATTTAATTGGTTGTGCTTGTAAATAAGGTTTCAAAGATACGCTAGCATTAAGCCCACTGGGCTTATCTGCATGAAGTCTTGAAATCCATTTAGTCTCGCATTGTTCCAGTATATTATTAAGATCGCCTAACCATGGGCCCTTGACAAGGGAATGGATCACTGAAAAACTAAAAGAATGTTCAGACCCACTTTCAATAACATGTTTCGCTAAGGCACTTCTATCCCCATCCATGTTCTTAACAGCATTCAGATGTTCTCTTATATGATCCTTGAGTGGGCAAATAGTTTTTCCAACATAGAAGAAAATATAGCCCCCAAACATTCTGAATACAGTAAATATGTCTGCTTTTATCGCAGATTTGTTTGCTCCACCACCAGTGATGGACTTGCCCCTGTCAATATCCTGTGCCTTGGCAGTATTATATTGGTGACCAGGCAATATACCTATACTTCTCTCCTATTACTGCTGCCCAAAGCACTGATAGTCTGTACCACTCCCTGCTATATCTGCTAGCAAAAAGCAGGTCATCATGTGTGTGTCAGAGAGACCGTCTTTGTCTAAACCTATGTCCCAGCACTGGCCCCTTCTTCCATTTGGTGGCCACATATCTGTCTGCTATTATACTGTGACCATTGTCACTCTGTCTCATGCTATTATGTTACAAATGCCCACCTTCTTGCTGCACTGTGCTGATAGCTGGCACTACTGGCCATGATCATAGTGCAGCACTACCTACCTTCTTGCTATACTGTGCTGGTGGTAAGTGGTGTTGCACATATTCTGTACCTCTCACCTTCATATGACAATGCTTGACATATATCCAGGGCCATTGTTTCTCATGTAACATGTCTTGCAGTCTGTGACATAGGCCACATTTTTACCCCATGGAATATTCACCTGTCATGCCCTTGAGCTATGTTCTCTGCCATGGTGCATCCCCCAAATGGACATTAACCTGTCATGTCCTTGTGCTAGGTTACCTCACCTTTATGCTTATCTGTCCCTGTTGCTGTCATGCACCATGTGGGCTCAGTGCAGTGCAAAGGCACATTAGCAAATGTCTTACCTTCTTTCAGTATGCTTATGTCTCTGTACAAAGTTTGCCCAATTAATTGCTCTTCCTAACTTGCTCTTCTGAATGAGGTCTCCTGCAATATGGTGACAATGTTTTTATCACACAACAAGCCATACATCACAATGATTATACTAATGAGGTGATTTAGCATGATTGCCTAAGAATTACTGCCATAACACATTGCTATCTTACATCCAGGTAGCATTACCACAGTTGTCCTTGCCCATCCCCAAACTAATTGGACATAGGCAGCCTGTGCTCATTCACAGATACTGCAAAGCCCATAGTGTCACTACTCTGCACTAGTGATATTTCACTAGCACACTGTTGCTACCCATTGATGTGTGTCACATGATTCCATAATGTGCGGAGGTGCATATGATACCATCATTTTGCTCCTACTGAAGGCCTATTCAGATGCTGAGTTCCACAGGACTCCTGCCTGGTGCAGACATAAAACTAAGATCTTTTTGTATCTGCTACACAGGGATGTCATACTTATGAGTTGCTGCCGACACCTCCATCATGCATCATCATTGCAAAAATGTTATGCTACAGTGAGTTTGTAATGTATGATACAGCACTATGTTTTTAGTTTTTTTCCCCTTTTTTCCACTGTGGTGAGATTATGGAGTTGGTATGTATAATATCTGGGGGTGTTGGGGGTACAGCGGTGCTTTCCTCCCTTGCATAAAAATAATTTTCTCTATTTTTATACATTTTTTGACTCCTCATTTTCAAAATTAAGTTTAAAGCAACTGGCAATGACTCATAAGTGAAAACCAAAAGGACTATAAGCTGCATCTGCTGGCCCATTATATAAAGCTAATGTCAGATACCAGCTTACCACTGGCTTCACCCACTCTGTTGAGCAGTACAGACATAAATTGTAGTGACTTGTGCTGGCTCCACCCTGACCTTCTCTGCCATTGGGTGGTAAAGGTTAGGGACAGTGTGCCAACACTTTACAGTAAGAACTGTATATAGTCATTTTTATTCTTTGCCTTCTGTTGACAAGGTCACATTGTGTTTAATAGTCTCTACTTTTCTTCAATGAAGCTGAGGAGAGGAACCTCAGTATAGAGGCTTACCTACTATCTAAAATGAAGCCCAGGTGGCAAGGCATGTATTCTATGTCCAAGTCTCGTGTGCAACTAAAATTCTATGCATTACAGACGTGCACTAATCTGCTGAATTTATTCACTTTCTGTTTTTGCCATCACCTTTTACAGGTTTGGCTGTGGTGCATGATGGGGAGCAGTACCCATCTGGGTCAATAATGTGGTGGTGCTGGGTCAGGGTCACCACCAGTCACAGCCACCTCTTAACAGGGAGCTAAATGTTACCCTGCAGATGGTGGCCTGGAGGGCCTCCAGGACTACCTTTTTAGAGGAAACAGAGGCTACTCTGCTAGTATTGGCTTGAAAGGTTTACCTTTTCATCAGCAGGTGTCAGGTGAGGAGGCTGGTCACATCTCAGGGGCACTGCAAGCTACTGTCCTGCATTGGGACCATGGGACAAATCCTGATGCAGCTCAGAAAATCAAGTGACTAGCCGGTCTCAACAATGGGTTACTGGTGTAAAGCCTGGCCATGAAATCAGCAACAGAGGTGACTGAAGTCTGGTAGGGGTCTCCACATCATGGTGTTTCTATTCCATATCTGTCACTCCCTATACCCTGTTTGTAGTCCAGTCATCCCCGTCACTAGTTGTACCCCATCTGTGTGTTTACATTATTCCACTGTTGTTCCTATCTTTTCTGTCCACACCACCCATTTGTCTTTATCCGAATTTTGTTTGTCTACCCTTACTAACTTCCCTAGTCTGTCTTTCCTTCCCCCACAAGCTCCTTGGTACCTTCACTATCCACCCTTCTCTTTAATAAGTAAAGTGGATGCATGTCTGAAAAAATTAATTTCCTTCCCTATTTTTTTTAAAGACACAAATTTGTGTTCCTCTGCTTGCCATTGCCACTTTTGAGCCTTCCCTGCCTCTTCTTCACAGTTATATGATGAACTTAGGTATCACTTTGCTGTAATGGCCCTCTGTGGCCTTCTCACACTGCCTACAAGTGTGTGTGTAAAGGCACAGCCTTGGGCATGCCACCTTACCCTTCTTATCACATTTATCAGATGACCAGCTGTAGTGTGACTGCTGCCAGTAACGCGACTGCTCTAATTTACTTCCTGGAATACTGATGCTATGTTGGCAAAGCCTCTTGCATCACCCTACTAATGAGCGCTAACCCTAACTCTGCACCTTACCTTAGGAAAACTCATTCCATAACACTACCACTCTTCAGACAAATTATGTCGAATGTGTGGGGAGGATTTGGTGATCGTATCATAAAAGGAAACTTTTTGTTTAATTTTGCAATATTTTTTTTCGATTTTGTGAGTCTTCATTATGTTGACTTCTGAAGTGCCTGCATCGAGATCATTTCAGTGTCAATGCTTGTATATTTAGATAAATCAATATATATGTATAGACACACACACACACACACACACACACACACACATATATATATATATATATATATATATATATATATATATATACATACATACATACACACACACACACACACACACATACATAATATATATGTTACACAGTATATAAAATATATGTGGGCATACATATACATTATATATATAAACACACCCACGGGTGTCAGTCACTGTATCGAATGTACAATGTCCAGACACCCAGTACGTTGACCCTGAATGGCCGACACAGGCAGGGGGTCGACTTCTCAGGTAGGGAATATTTCCTTTCCTGGAGACCACTTAATTTCAGAGTTAGTATATATAACATCCACATGTACCCCTATTACATTATCAAAAGTAGAGAAGACCAAAATTCACAACGAGATGAAAAAATCGCAAGTTCAAAACAACTAAATTTGACATTAATGAAACTTGAAACCACGAACCACCAAATTTGCATGTCAAATAGCAGTACAAGATTCTGAATGGAGATCACTGTATGCACACAAAAAAACAGCTATTCCATTTAAACAAATAATTTAAAAAAAAAATTATTAAAACTTAGTATTTAAATAGAGCACCTGGTGAATGTGTATCGTGATCTTCATTTAAAATCTTGTACTGCTGCTTGACATTTTAAGGAGTGCTTTGTGCAGTTGATGGTTTGTGATTTCAAGTTTCAACAATGCTAAATTTCGTTCTCTCTTATTTGTGTGAGTTGCTTAATGCTGGTTTGGCCTATTCAAGGCCCATCTATCAGCTATCTCTGCTTGTCTGCCTTTTTCTCCTCTTATAGCTGCTAAATTTGAGGTAAAACAATTTCTTAAAGGTGTCCTTAATATCAGACCTCCCAGGAAGCCTGTTCCTCCTCCCTGGGATCTTAATTTTGTTTTGGAGAAGTTGACTCAGGCTCCCTTTCAGCCTGCTGCTTCAGCTTCCTTACAACATTGTTCCTGGAAGACAGTTCTTTTGTTAGCACTTACTTCTGCCAGACAAATGTTTGAGTTGCAGTCCCTTATGGCTTGTCCTCCTTTTTTGATTTTTCATAAGGACAGTGTGTCCTTGCACACTAAACCTTCTTTTATGCCGAAGGTGGTTAATTAACTGTTTCTTAATAAGTCTGTTAATCTGCCTACTTTTTTCCCCTCTCCACAAACTGAAAGTGAAAGGGTGTTGCATACTTTGGACATACATTGGCAACTTACAGTTTATTTGGATATGACCAAGGCTATCAGAAAATCTGATCAGTTGTTTCTTTTCATCCTAGATCTTTGGGGCTTGCTGTATCCAAGCAGTATATTTCTTCTTGGATTTCTACGGCTATTTCCTTTTGTTACACTTTTCATGGCAAGAGCCTTCCTTTTTCAATTAAGGCTCATTCTACTAGAGCTGTGGCTTCTTCTGTTGCATTTTTTTCAAAGGTTTAGATACTAATTCTATTCTTGAAGCAGCTACCTGGACTTCTGTGCACTTTACCAAGCACTACAAGTTGGATGGTATCTCTAGAGCTAGGGCTGGTTTTGCTAGTTCAGTTCTTCATGGTTTTCTAGGAGATTATTTTGCCCCTTCCTTCTCTCTAGCTTTCTCTTGAGTTTTGGCACTCTCCCATATAGTTAAGAGTACTGCAGCAGTGAATGCAAGGACATAGTACAGTTGTGTAAAATTTTACTATAACAGTAGATGTCCTTGCCTTCACTGCTGCAGTATTCACTCCCTCCCTCCATTCCCCTAGTTATTTACCATCCTGGATGTACACATTACCTCTTGGGTTCCTTGGACTAGTGTTCCTCCTGGGGCAATCAGTTCTGTTTTTGGTAAGCCTGAACATCACCTTTATGACCTACATTATGCAGGGAGCACATTGTTATGGGACAAGACCAGCTTATTAAAAATGTATATTAATTTCAGTTTATTAATCATGCTATAATATGATTTTTAAAAAAAGCAAATAAAATTTGTCTGCAGGGCTGGGAAAAATACAGCTTCATACGCCACAGTATTACTGTCCATTTCAAACTGCATTCTTTTAGTATGTAATGAGAGAATAAATAGTATGTGTTCCATGAAGTGAGGCATGAAGTTATTACAAAAAAGAATGCGTTAGCCTGACTCCTCCAGTCTAGGAGTGTGTTGTTGCTAGGGTAGGTTTGAAACATTGAAGGTCAGAAACAAGACCCCTTGAAAGCAGGTGAATCATGTATAGGAAGGTGTTCGCGTGAAGTCTGAGGCGAAAATCACAAGGGATGAGGACATTTGCAAAGTTTTCTATAGGACACAATCATTGTAACGTAATGAAAGTGCATGACTAGGTTTAATCAGAAAAGTGTATAAAAATGTGATTTGTCTTTGTTCAGAGAAACTATTTTGACATCTGCTATGAAGACCGTCTCCCAGCACTAAATAAAATTTCTGTTTGCACATCCTGAAGTGTTGTTCCTGACTAAAGGCATATAAGGTAAATTCTTAATGTTATTTATTTATGACTGTAACAATTTGGTGCTGTTCTCTGGATTTGAACTTTTTTATTGCTGCAGGGCAGTCCTGGAAAAGGGCCCATCACAGATTTTCTGTGAATTCCACACTGCTTTGTATGGAATAGTCAGAGACTCAGATGTGCAGCTATTCAGGGTGTGCAAACATACTAGCCTTGGCAGGGAAATTGTTTTGTAAGGGTTGGTTTGTATTTTTCTTCTTCTTTTTATTTTTTGACAGTTTTAGCAAATGTAAGTGCATGACTATGTTTGTAGTATAACTTTATGACTGTGTTTGTAGTATAAGTGCATGACTGTACTTTTGTTTGACTGAGTGGTTGTAAGATATACAAGTAATAGTGGGAGGACCCCACAGTAAATGAGTATATACAAGTAACAGTGGGAGGACACCACAGTAAATGAGTACAGTAAATGTATGTGCACATACAGTAAAGGACAAATTAGCACAAGGAGACGCCTTGTGTCAAGGGCAGTACCCTCAGGATTGAAAGGTAAGAAGTATGAGAGATGTTTTTATTCTGTCAATGTATGAATGTATGAGAGAAGGAAAAGAAAAAGTTAAAAGCTAAAAATAAAGTTAACACAAGGTCATGAGCCCACCGCATGATTGGGGCATAGACTGTGAAGTTAAAACAGGGTCATGACCCCACCACATGATTGGGACGTAGACTGTAAAGTTAAAACAAGGTCATGAGCCCACCGCATGATTAGGACATATATCACATCCACCACAAAAACAAAAAGCATCCCTAATGCCTTACAAACTATCCCTCAACTTACTTTATCTATCACCCACTTCACCCAAACAAAAAGTTACCCCAAAACTTAAACTAATTCTCTCATTACTAAAACTAACGTCCTCAGCCATAACAATACTTGCCCTCAGCGGGGACATCCACCCAAACCCTGGACCCCACAACTCCTCCACTGATAGTCAGACTAACAACCTCACCCACCCTCAAATTATATCCAGTAGGAAACCAACTGACCTCCTTAACTTAAGCCTAAATATCAGAAGTATAACCAATAAAATCCATGAACTCCACGCTACCATAGACTTATACTCCCCTGATATTATCATTCTAACAGAAACCTGGCTCAAACCTCACATTACTAGTGAGCAAATTCTTCCTTCAGGCTACAATATCTTAAGACAAGATTAGTTGCTCAAAAAAGGGGGTGGTGTAGCTGTAATGTATAAACAGAATCTTAATATTCAAATCCTAAACTTATCGGCTCCCCTAATTGACAAAGAAGAAATAATTTATACCAACCTAAAAGTAAACCAAGACAAGACCATTAACATAATAAGATGCTACTTCCCACCTGGCAACAATATTCCTCCTCTAGAAAACCTCCTTAGCTGGATAAATCATCACCTTCCACAAGAAACCATAATATTAGGTGATTTTAATATAGACTGGCTATCCTGTTCCAACCACCATCCAGCCAACCATCTAAATCTTCATATTTTTTTCCATCTTATCCAGACACCCACCAGAATAAATAAGAATTCCAACAAGCATTCTACTCTTGACTGGATACTAGTCAGCAAGAGCCCCCAATCATACACAGCTGGCTGCCTACCAGGTAGCCTCAGTGATCAAACCCCAACTTTCCTACTCAAAAAACACATATATCAGGCTAAACACATTACCTATCAGCAAATATGTAATAAAGTAAATTTTAACCCTGACAACTTCATCTCAACCCTAAAAAACTGCAACTGGACTTTACTAAAATACCTCAACTTTGATGACGCTGCCCAATTTTTCAATACCACCTTCCTTAAAGTCCTAAACACTCATGCACCCACAAGATTTACTAGAGTTAAAGCCCAGTCCTCCCCATGGCTACAAAAAGCCACTAGATCAGAAATGAAAAATCGAGATACAGCCTGGAATCACTGGCGCAAGACAAAAAAAATCCCTCTGATAGACAGAAATTCTGTGAATTACGTAACAAAGTCAAAAAATTAATAAAACAGGACAAAATCCTATATTACCAGTCTGCCCTGAACTCCACCCAAGACAACCCTAAACAATTCTGGTCAACCATCAACTCCATCCTCCACCCAGGAAAAGTAGGAACCCCTCCACCAAACAAAACAAACTCCTTTGAAAACATTGCCACCTCTTTCAGCACTCACTTCACACAAACCGTTCTATCACTAGCAAAACAACACAACCCCTCTCCCCTACCCCCCCAACTACACCTAGTAACCTGCCCACTGCATATGCTTTCTCTCTTATCCCTACCTCCAATATAAAAAAACTCTTATTGAACCTAAAGCCCACAAAACGAGCAGCTGACAACCTCCCAGCTGAGTACCTTAAAATTGCAGCTGAAGCCCTAGCCTACCCAGTTGCAATCCTGATTAACCGATCTTTATTTGAAAGCTATATCCCTTCACAATGGAAAATCTCCCACATTATCCCCCTCCACAAAGGTGGGCCCTCCACAGAATTCACCAACTACCGGCCCATAGCCATTCTGTCTCCTCTATCAAAAATACTTGAGAGGTGCATTCACTCTCAAGTTCTAAACTACCTCCTTGCTAACAACCACCTATCTAACACACAACATGGTTTCCAACCATACCACAGCACATACACTGCCTTACTTGCTTTCACTAATACAATCCTTCAACATAAAAACAATGGTTATTTCATCTCTGCAACTTTCCTAGACCTACCTAAAGCATTCGACATGTTCTCTCATAAACAACTCATCACAGTCCTCAGTACTCTATCTTTCTCTCAATCTGTCACAAACTGGTTCCAGAGCTACCTGACTGACCACCATCAGTCTATTGTTTGGCATAATGATATATCCCCCCAACTCACTGCCTCAATAGGTGTTCCCCAAGGAGCCATCCTTGGACCCTTATTCTTATCCATACTCACTAATAATCTAGCCTCTGCTACCAAACAAGCCACTCTCATACAGTACGCAGATGATTCCACCATCATCTGCTCAGCTCACTCCCTACCTGAACTTCAAAAGACCATACAGGAAGCCTTTTCATCAGTTGAAACTTGTCTTTCAGATGCACAATTAATACTTAACTCAAACAAAACAAAACTCCTCATCTTCCAACCCACCAAACACAATCTAAACACCCATCAAGTTTATATTAAAGCCAGTGACAACACCATTATCCCCCTAACAGACCACACCAAACTACTTGGAGTTGAAATTGACAATAACCTCAAGTTTGACATCCACATCTCGTTAACCATACAAAAAGTACACAAAAAACTAGGAGCTTTATACACAAATAAGCAATTCCTCACCAAAACAGCCAATATTTCAGTTGCAAATAGCCACCTTATCTCCACCCTAGTCTATGCCTCTCCAACATTTACCAACCTAAGGCAAAGTGAGTTAGGTAAACTTGAAGCTTACGACAACAAAATAGCAAGGTTTGCTACTGGCGCAAACTACCGTAGCCACCACTGCACCTCACTTACTGAACTAGGCTGGCTAGAACTCCCTCACCTCCTTCAATGGTACCAACTCTCACTCGCCCACAAACTACTAAATCATCCTCTAAAAGTCCCCTCCCTCCAAAATCTACTCCAACCCTATCATACCATGAGACCACTATGCTCCAGCAACAAAAATCAATTACAGGTAAATAGAACCAGGAACTCTGCTGGAGAAGCTCTCTTCTCTTACTTCATAGCAAAATTATGGAATACCCTTCCTCACACTATAGCTTCTGTGTCATCACGCACTAACTTCAAAGCTGCTCTAAAATCTCATCTAAAAGGGCACTGGGCATGCCCCTCTAACAAACCTCTCTACCATCTTTACCTCAAACTCTCTAATCCCTTTCATCCACCCCTCTAACTACCTCGGATTTCAGCCAAATACATTGCTTGTAAACCTATATCTCAGCTGTAATCTTAGCCACTATTATTCAAGGGTAATAGCTGCTAGCTCAGCTATTAAAATACTTGCTAGTCTTTATGGCACCAATGATATAAGTGTTGTACCATTTAACTAAATACTTAATTTCATTTTGAACTATAACTGTTTACTACTATTGTTAAACAAAACCTACCTATACTTCTTGTAACTTGTAATTAATTGTTTTTAATTGTTGTTTTTATTGTGGAGCTTTTCTCCCCGGGCCTCCACTGAAAAAGGACCTGTGTCCAGTTGGATTTTCCCAGTCAACAAATGTAAATAAATAATAAATAAGTTCACGAGCCCATAGCATGACTGGGACATAGACTATATATGAGCCTACCGCATGATAGGACATAGAGGTATGCGTTGTTAAAATAAATTCATGAGCCCAAAAGCATGCTGGGACTTAGTGTGATTGTGTGAAAGTACCCTCAGAGAGTCCAAAAGAGTGGTCAGTTCTGGACACAGTACCTATCTGCCCCCGTTATCCCGACCACAATGCTGGAGCTGTAACTTTTGAGCTCACGCAGGGATGAAAGCAAGGGGGTGCTGTGGGAAAAGGCTGATCAAAACCTCTCCTCTGTTGCTGCATGGTGACAGACTTCCTACCCTTCCCTCCCTGTATGGTGTGTGGATTCCTACAGTTATTTTTTGTCTTTGGAATTGCCAGGAATTCCAGGAGTTGTAAGGTAAGCCTAACATTTTTATTACTGATTTACAAAATAAGAAAAATGGGAGCAAAGATAAGCAAGCAAGATCAAATCCCTGAAAAGGGAACACCTGCATATTTTATGTATTTTAATTATGGGAAGGAAAGTTGTAAATATTTGTATGACTGGTTTCAGCTTACTAAGAATTGTGCTGGTGGGGTATTTCTATTAAATAGAACTTATGATAAAACTAAATTGCTGACACTGAAAGGCATTTTGGAAGAAAAGAAAAACAAAGTGAGTGGAGAACAAATGACAGCATTTTATTCTTGGTACTTTGAAGCACTTAAAAGGGAAAAGGAGTCAGCATTAAGAGGGTTGTAGGATGTTAATAAGAAATTGTTGCAACAAGTAAAAGAGGTTAAAAAGGCAGCACAAGACCAGTAAAAAGGGATCCCTTTATCCTGTCTTAGCAGATTTGGTACAAACTGAAAATGAACAAAAAGCAGAAACGACTAAAGAAGATAATAATCCTCCAGTAGTTACTGCACCCCACCCCCATGTGTACCAGTACGAGTGGCTCTGTACATGATTCTGCTGTTTCTCAGACCTCTGCATTTTTTTTTAACACAAGGTCAGCATGGTACTGTTACATCTCAACTTAGTTCTGCTGTTAGCTCTCATCTTTAGAACAGCATCTGCAGTTAAAAAAGTTTTTTTCCTTCCTTCTGCCTATCATTCTCAACAAACTTCTACCTTTCCAACAGGAGTACTAGTGTTTGAAACTCCTGTGGCTCATCACAAGCGCTCACATGATAGGGTAGGACAAGAGGCTATTGCCTCTGCAGAAGATTTTTTTGGCACCTTTAAAAAAATGGGGGGGGGGCAATGCTGATTTGCATACTATGTCTAAATGTTTTCTAACTAAAAGAAGAGAAAATAACATCCATAAAGGGTTAAGGAAAAATCGAGAAAAAAAAAAAAATATTACAACCCTACTTTGACAGATTTAAACCAGATGCTTCGGAAAGTTACTCCAATGAAATAAGAACACAGTTACTTGAAAAGGTTAAAATTAAAATAAATTGTATTCCCACAGGAAATGCACTAATAAAAGGATAGCACTGGTAAATTACAAAAGTGTGTCTGGCATGTAGGCAAAATAAAGAGGAAAGCCCATGAAGATGATTTGAGTCATCTTTTTTTTCCCAAAAATTTCTTTATTAAGTTTTTCAAGTAGAAATAGTAAAATAATATAAAACTTCCATTACACACATCATTTCAAATGGAAAAACATACATTTACGATACATACAAAACAATAACAAAAATCAAAAACAACAACAACCTATATACATTATGTACAAAGAAGTCACACTAACAGCCAATGTGTTAGAAAGTCAGTATTACGTAAAAAGAGAGGATTTATAAGTACAGCCAGCAGTGGGATATTGCCAATGGGAGGGAGGGGGAAAATAAGGAAAAAGAGAATGTATCCTATATAAGGGGTAGATCCTTGTGCAGTCAGTTAATTACCAGCAAACTAAAAAAGATAAGTTCTGATAAAAATTTCCTACCAGCTCCTTATAATAAGGAGATCTTTTCTAACATTAAGTAATATTTTTCACTTCTTAAGGATGACATCCAGCAAGTATTCCCAATATTTGCAGTAATATTTGTGTTTGGTGGTTATGTATAGTAATTTGTGGGAAGATATGTATTTAATGGCTAAATTGCCGAAGCCTTTCCATGAATGGGGGAAGCAAGAGTCCAGTTCTTTGAGATGTAGAATTTAATAAGAGCACAAATTGTGATGAGAGCGTGTTGTAGGATTTTTGGGAGATTGTTTGTATTAATGTGTAGTATATCCATTTTCCATGACAGGGTGTACTTTTCGTAACCCATTTTTTCAAGCCTAGCTCTTAATGAACACCATAGATTATGGACTTTGCTGCCCTCCCACATAACATGAAGGATATCTGCTGACTGACTAGGACAGTGCGGGCATTTAGGCGAGTGATTAATATTGAATTTATTAATTTTTTGTGGAGTGAAATAAGCGTCATTATTAATCATTAGTTGGGTGTATAGTAGCTTTTTGAATGGAGTAAATTTGACCGTATTTTCAATGATAGTCTTTATGTTTTGCTCATTAACTTGTTGGGATTACATAGGTGGTAATCCATATAGAATAATAGAAGATTCCAATATTTTATATCCATTACCAGTTTGTATACTCTAGAAATTGTTTTCCCCTTAGTCGTCAGGTTATTGAGAATTAGTCATCAGGTTATTGAGAATTAATTGAGATGGATTTACATCCTGCATAACACCGTTATCTGGCATAAATTTGGCATTTATAAGATATCACAGTTAAGAATGCTTACATATTTCTTTGGAAGATTAAGTTGCATTCTAAATTGTGTTAAATTGTATTCTCTCCATTTGTAGATCTCCCAAACTGTAAGGTGCCTTAATAAAGGATACCCTTGTAAATTTATAAGTTGATCATTTACCTCAAATTAGGATTAAGGTGAAGGGGTTGGAGGAGGGAGAGGGACTTGGATAGTTGTACTGAATTAAAAAGCTTTTCAGTGGTTACTACCATGTGCTTAATAACTGGATGTAAATTCTTTACATATTCAGACTTTTGGTTTAAGTTAAGAAAGAGGAGAGATTTGGGATTGTACCCAAGTGAGTTAATTTGTTGTGACCAAATGTGACTATAGGGGGGACCACATTCTCATAGTTGGGTCATAATTTATTATCTGTTGTAATTTGTATGAGGTAATAACACTATAGTATAATTTAAAATCTGGTAATCCTAATCCTCCCTTAGATTTTGGAAGTACAAGTTTGTCATATCTAATTCTAGTAGTTTTAGGATACCAAAGAAATCTAGATATATTTTTCTCCATATCCAGAAAGAATTTTTGGGGAATATTTAAAAAGGTGGCATTCAGTTGGAAAAGGATTCTTGGTAACAGGTTCATCTTTACTACGCTAGCTTTTGACAGCAAAGACATGTTAATGTTCTTCCATCTATTTAAGTCATTGTTAATAGCATCCCATGTACGGTTTAGTTATTTTTAATAAATTTCCTCAAAGTTCGGGGTATATATTATTCCTAGATATTTCATCTGATAAATTAACTTAATCTCACTTTTAAGGAAGTAGTAATCCTTGTGTCCAAGATGATTTAGAGGAAAGAGATTGGATTTGCTAGGGTTTCATTTATAATTGGAGATCTCAGAGTACCTATTGATTGCTTTAAGTTTTTTAGGGAGATCGGTCGAGGGAAGTTGAGGGTAAATATTTAAATCATCTGCAATAGCCGAGAGTGTGAGTTTAATGTTATGTAATCTTGGGATGTGGTGAAAGACTTTTTGTGAGATAAAAAGGAGTAGGGGTTCAACGTACAAGTTAAAGAGGTAGGGGGAGAGCGGGCATCCTTGTCTTGTGCCATTTGAGACTGGGATAGGTTTGGTTCTACAATTATTTATCTAAATGGAAGTGGAAGCCATTTGAAAGAGGACCTTAACTTTTTTTATAAACTCTTGAGGAATACCAAATAGAGACATTACATTGAATAGAAAGTTTAAGTTAACTCTATCAAATGGCTTGCTAGCATCAGCGGTAATAACATATATGGGATCTTTATCTATCTTAACTAACCTAATAGCTGTTTCCAATAGTAGGGTATTGTCATATGTTTGTCTATTTACCATGAAACCCAACTGATCTTGAGATATAATAGAGGGGAGTATATTTTTCAAATGATTAGCTAAAATTTGGGCCAGGATTTTCAGGTCAATATTTATGAGGGCAACTGGCCTGTAGTTAGATGGATCCGTTGGGTCAGAATTTGGCTTGGGTATAAGTATGGTTTTTGAATTATTTATGTATATATTTTAAATGCATTCTATGAACACCTTCAGGAATGCATGGATCATGCAATCCCAAATAAAACCAAGACCCAATCCTCCAAAGGCAGACGTCCTGTCTGGTGGACCCCAGCCATAAACAAACTATACAATAGAAGGAGGAAGCTACTACATGATAGAGCAAAATCCCAAAAAGGGAAGGCATCTCTGATCAGTATTAGCAAAAAACTACAGAAACTCATAAAATCGTCTAAGGCCAGCTTTGAGAGAAAAATTGCACAGGACACTAAGGATAGTCACAAGGCTTTCTTTAGTTATATTAGGAACCTGGGTGGGAATTCCCAGATATGTTCAGAATTAGTCCAAAATGACAAAAAATACACCAAATCCACAGACATTGCCAACATCCTAGCTGACAGGTTCAGCGCAAACTTCTCCCCCCCTCACCACCAAAAGGGCAAATATCTATCCCAGCAGAGTGCTGCCCCCCTGACATCTCAGGTGCTCAGGTAAGAGCCGCCCTCTCCAAAGCAAAAAACACAGCATCATGGAACCAGACGGTGTCCCAGGCTGCGTCCTACATGAACTCCAAGAAGAGCTAAACCCAAACATAAAACTACTGTTCAATCTCAGCCTTACTACAGGATATGTACCCAAAGAGTGGCGTACAGCAACAGTGGTCTCTCTCCACAATGGATCCTGGAAACTATCACCCCATAAGCCTGACTAGCTTGGTCTGCAAAGCTATGGAAAGGATCATCATGGACCTCAAAAATAAAGATATTGGGGACCTACAGACACTGGATTCTACCCAGTTCGGCTTTGTTAAGGGCAGATCCTGCCTCTTAAACTTGGTCAATTTCTTTGAAACAGTCACCAAGGCCATTGATGAGGGGAAGATGGTCCACACAGCCTACCTGGACCTCGCAAAAGCCTTCGATACAATACCCCACTTGGGCATTATAGATAAGCTCACCAGCTTAAATATAAACCCCTATGTCACTAGATGGGTTGCAAACTGGCTCAAGGACAGAACCCACATGGTTAGAATTGCTGGAGCCATGTCAGACTCCAAACCAGTTAAAAGTGGCGTCCCACAAGGCTCAGTCCTGGGACCTCTCTTGTTCGGTATATATTTCTCGGAGGTACAGGCCAACATGGAAGGACTGTGGCTGACCAAGTTCGCAGATGGCTGCAAACTGGGCGCCATACTCGACTCTCCAGCCGACACAAGCATCCTCCAAAAGGGCCTCATAGAAACAGACAACTGGTGCCAGAGCCATGGCCTCAAGCTAAACACCAAAAAGTGTATAGTCATCCCCTTTGGCAAAAACAAAGTGCCCACAAATTACCACATAGGTGGTAATCCATTAAGTACAGAAGAAGTAATTAGGGACCTGGGGACCCAAGTTGATAGCAATCTCTCATTTGACAACCATGTGGCCAAAGTGGTTAGAAAAACATTTTATATAGCCCACCTAATCATGAAGGGATTCACATCTAGATCAGGGGAGGTCATCGTGCCTCTTTACTCATCCCTCATCAGGCCCATAATTGAGTACAATGCCCCTTTTGGGATGGACCTTACCAGACACCTGCAGCAACTGGAAATACCCCAAAAGTACCTCACCAAGAGGATCAAAGGGCTCAAACAGATGCCATATGCTGCCCGGTTAAAGAAACTCCAGCTCTACTCAGTGGCATACCGCCTGCTCAGAGGCGATCTGTGCCTGATGTATAAAGCCATGTCCAACCCAGAATTAATGGACATGCTGCACCTCAGAAAATCCAAATCCCATTGAGCTATGCGCTCGGGAGACTTGATCCTCAGCACTGAAATAAATAGGACATGCTGGAGGGACAGATTCATAACCCAGAGGCGCCCTTCACTCTGGAATAAAATCCCAGTCCAGGTTAGGCAGAGTCCCTCATTGACTCTCTTCAAGAGGAATCTTGATGAGTGGATGGGAGATCGTAGGTTTACCCCGGGTATCACTTCTGTGTCACTATTAGACAGAGGCACAGTATACTAACCTCGAAAAAGGGCATAGCAAAATTAATTTAAAATGGGTGGCGAAAGCCAAACACACTCTGGCTAGGCTTATAAATGCCCTAGGGCAGATAGCCTAGTATGAACCTATGAACCTATATCTGTTATACCGTGTTGAATTATATAGTTGTATACTTTTAATAGAATTTTTGATACAGGTTCTGAGAATACTTTATAAAATTCAGCGGTGTATCCATCTGATCCTGGTGATTTTCCCAATTTGGGCTTATTTATTGCAATTTTATTTCTTTTAGATGCAACGGTGCCCCTAGAATTTTTTGTTGGTCTTGGGTAGTTTGTGGAAATTTTAGATTTTTGCATATAATCTTGAAATTATTCATTTGAAGGAGGGAGGGAGGGGCGTGTTATACAGTTTTTTATATATGCTCTCAAACACATTTAGGATGTCCTGATCCTCATGATTTACCCCACCTTCATTAGGTATTTCTTTGATTCTTGGTGGTCCGTTCTTTATATTTATTAGTCTGGCTAAGAATTTTGAGGGTATTTGCACCCATTCTGAATATTGGTATAGGGACCTGCTTTCTAAAAAGGTTAGATTTTCTAAGTAACGTTTATGGAGCTGCTTTTGCCATTCAACCATTTTTTTGTCTAATTCTTTTGAGTATTTGCATTGTAGATCTATCTCAGCTAAAGCAATTTGAGATTCTAATTTTATTCTAGTATTAGTGTATTTTTTTTAAACCAGGCCAATTTTTGTATTATAACACCTCTAATTAGTGTTTTAGCCACTTCCCATTGCTTGCCATAAGGTATCTGGGTGCATATAAGATCCTCCTCTAACTGCATTGGTATGCTATTTATCTCCTTTGCTACCTCCTGTTTTTGAACAATTTTAGGGTTTAATATCCATTTATTAATATAAGAAATGGTCTGTTTGGGGCTTAATGAATTTATGGAGAGACTGATTTTTGAATGATTTGAAATAGATCTAGGGGAAATGGAATACCTTAATCTAAATGACCGAAAATGCTGAGATATTAAAAATGCATCTATCCTTGGCCAGGATAGATGGGAGGATGAGAAGAAGGTAAATCTAGATATTGTTTTGTCATGTTGAAAGTTAATATAGGGATCAAATAGGTCAAAAGAGTTTATTAATTCATCAAAGGCCATTGTAATACAATGGGATTGTCTGTTCTCTTTGTGGGACCTATCTTTATCTGGGTCTAATACAGCATTCCAGTCACCCCCAATAACATATAGATGATTCGGGTACTCAGCTAGAAGATTAAATATTTCATATATAAAAGATTGCTGGTTGGAACAGGGGGTATAAATGTTAATAAAAGTAAGGGTTTGTCTATGTTATGATACTTGCTAGTGAAGAGGGCCCATCTACCCTCTGAGTCTGTTTTTATAGATATAATAAATTGATCCTACCAGGGGGAGATTCTAACTGCCACCCCTATGGAAGAAGAGTTATAGCCTGCAGCTATTATCTATTTTATCCATTTCCTTTTCCCATCCCAAAGTTGTGTGGTCATGTGAGTTTCTTGAAGAAAGGTTATCATTGATTTATTTTGATATGTGATATGCATGACAAGGCTTCTTTTAGCTTTATCTGAGATCCCCTTAACATTCCATGAGTCTAGGGTTATCATTTCAAGAAGTTAAAATTATAATAATAGTTTAATGATAATGAAGTAAAGTACATGACTAAAGATATACCTGAGTTCTGTTGGCTATTTGTGGTATGTAATACATTCTGTATAGTGACTTCTAATCTCTGACCACCCTCTCTCTGTAATGGTAAGTAAGTGTGAGATGAAAGTATATAAAGTCTTGGAGTTTGGTTTTGAATATATTGTTCATGAAATAGAGGGATGCTAAAAATACTTATTGTGTTACAAATGTACACAGGCATCTGTACTAACACCCACGGGACAGCTTCCCCATTCAAAAACTACTAAACAAAAGACAGGTATCTGACCATAAATAAAGCATTATTTATCTTGTCAGCTTTTACGAGAAAGAGAAACTTGAGTATTTTTACTCAAAAGAACAGCACTAAAGGGTATATTAACAGCAGTTAATCGCCAGCTACATTCCATAATAGCTGTAACTAGCCTCAGGTTGTCAGCTGATTTAAATAATATGTAGGTCACCAAGTGGTTTTAGTAACAAAATAAGTAACAAGAGACAAATAACATGCAATATAACATTATTCAAACACTGCTATTTGCTTAAAAGAAGAAGGCAGTACTGGTTATTTAGAGCCATCTCTGCCTCTTAGTCAGGCTCAAATAAATGAACTCATTCTTCTAGCACATTTTTTCATGCATGCTTTTTAACAACTGTCCTTTTATCTTAGCCTCTCTTTATAGACTGGAGGCTATTCAGCAGCACTGCAAAAATAGTTTAAATAGAGTAAACAACAACTATAATTTGTAAAGAGTCTATAACCTATTATTTGAATGAGAAAACAAACTTCAGTACTAAAGTAGATTTTTTTCCTCTCGGTAAATAGCATAATGTTAAGAATCTCTGTGAGAAGAGAACACTAGTTTTAATAACAATTATATGTGCCGCTGTATCATATGGAAAAAATAACATTAAGTTCCACTACTAACTCTATGGTCTCTGTTTAATAGATTTTAAACTGTGCAATGTGAGTGTTTCTATTATTTACCTCATTTACTAGATCAGTTAGCATCCTTATACATTACCAGACTAAAATGGCATCCTTAACAGACAGAGGTGTAAATAATGTCTGCACACCTTGTCTAAGTTAACTGCATAAACTTTACATTCTTTATGCATAAAATGTACCAATTAGATGTCAATCAGCTTACAAATAGCAGTTTAAGTCCAGTTATTGCCAGTAGTAAGCCATCTGAGGTCATTTCTAGATGAAAGGAGGAATTATCTTCTTATAACCAAGTCCAAAACAAGTTCCTTTACTTCTAAAGCATTTCCAGCAATGCATTGGGGCTCCCAGAAGGCTGCAGATGGGTTATTGAGTTGAAGGTTACTGCTATTTCTTGTATTCCAATGGAATTATGAGTAATGGAATGTCGCAATGTTACCGGACCCCTCGGCCTGTTTAGAAAATACCAGAAAAAAATGATTTTACTTCTTACCTTAAAAAAGAGCCAAGGTAAGCTGGATTTGGACTTAAAATGAAGAAAATGCCAATCGGAAGTCTCAGAAAGGTTGAATCAGGATTTTTCATGCTGGATTTACTTTAAATAGATGAATGAAAATGGATTTTGCCTCTTCAGGTGTCTCAATGGATATTTTTTTCATTTTTGTGATAAGTTAATGTGGCAGGATACTTCATTTGGAAGCGTATGTTGTTTTCTATCAGGTGAAAGCAGCATTTACTCAGTTTTTGCCAGTTTTGTTTGATTTCAAGAGGAAGGTCTTGGCTTATGGTGAAATTATGCCCTCTCCAAGTAAAGTTCTTTTTGGTTTTGTAAGCAGAGAGTATTGCTTGAAGATGTGCTGAGTTTAGGATTCTAGCATAAATCTATCTTGGGTAATCTGTAGTTTGTGAGCGTCTTATGGATCTGTGTGTTCTTTCTATAATTAAATCATCCAGAAGGTCTTTATTGTTTAACAGTGTACTTAGTACTTTAATTATTGTGTTGAGAGCTTTCAACAGTTTCTGGAATACATCTGATAATAATGTTGTTGAGTCTGCGTCTAGCTTCCAAATCTAGCACTTTTTGTTGTAGTTCTTTAATATTTTTTCCATCAGCCTGCACATTATTTTCAAGATATTTTATTTTCACTTCATTTTCCATGGATTTTGCCTCATTCTGTTCCAGTCTGAGCATAATTTGATCTATGCTAGAACTGAAAGTTGTTAGTTTGCGTGAGAATCCTTGTACTTCTGCCTGAAGTGGCTGTAAATCAGTTTTAAGATCATCAACCATCATTGTTTGTTCTTGCTTTGATCTGAGGGCTAGTTTAGTAGATTCTGACTGAGACTTAATTTGTTTTCTGGCTTTTGGATGTGATATCTTTTTCTGGAGTGACTATATTAGACAGCTTAGACTTGGTTGTCAGAGTTTCCATGTGCTCTGGTTGATTATCCATCTTAATTTTCGATTTTGAGAGCTATTTGGAAGAACTGGTATACAAGACAGAAGATAGAAAATGTTCGATGAAACTTTAAGTTGAGACAATCTTCGTTTTTCTTTTCCTCTACTCCTTAGGCCTGTTTGTCTGCAAGAATCCTCACCATGTGGTTCAGGGATCTGCTTGTAGTAAGTATTATTTTTTCCAAAAGAAGAGATTTCTGACGAAAAATAAAGCTTGTATAGGTATGTATTCTTGTTGCCTTAGTTTCTGTTGAAAAACTGAGTTTTTTCCTCAGGATGTGCAGGCAGGAAGTCAGATATTAATGGAAAGATAAGGGAGCTGCACAGCTAGTGTTTTTACAGGCTGTCCACCATTTTGGAATCCCTATTTGAGTCATCTTAAAGCAGTGTTTGCTAAACATTTAGAAGTGCCAGATCCAAACGAACAAGCTAAATCAGCTATTGCAGCTGCCTTTGTGCAGGGTTTGCAAACCCTGTACAAAAATCAAATGAAACAAGTGCTTATAGACTGGCAAGAAAAAGACTTAAAGTCCATACTAAGTGTTGCAAATCATCGTACTGACTATGGCAGGGTAATAAAACAAAAATAAATCTTAATCCCTTTGCTGCCACTAAAAAAAAAAAACACCCTATCTCCCTATGTTAAAGTAAAAATAAATGCAAAGTCAATTCTATTCTTGGTAAAACTGGCAACACTAGGTCTGTATTAAAAGTTACTTCAGACAGTTAAATAGTAAATGCCACTATAAAAACAAAATAACGGCAGTTGGTGTAACAAATACTACTGTTACGTATCCTGTTTCAGAACCCATCCCTATTTCTTTAGGTCCAATTGAAGAAAAGCATTCTTTTCTTTTGAGTACTACTGCCCCAGTAAACCTACTAGGAAGAGATTTGTTATGTAAGCTGGGTTGTACTATTTACTGTACACCAGAAGGGGTTTATCTAAATGTTCCGACATAATCAGAGGGGGCAGTATTGGCAGTTTTAGCAGAAGGTGAGGAACAGCCTGCTGGAAGCATACAGGCAGATGAAGAGTTACTACAGCAGGTACCTGCCAACTTGTGAGCTAAGCATGCAAATGAAGTAGGTATACTGAAATCAGCAGAACCAGTAAAAATAAAATTAAATCCATCAAAACCACTCCCCAGAGTTCCACAATATCCACTAAAGCCGGAAGCAGAGCAGGGAATCAAACCTGTAATTCAGTCTCTAATACAGCAATAAATAATATTACCAGCCCTTGTCTTCTTCTTCTTCTTCTTTCGGCTTTTCCCAGTTAGGGGTCGCCACAGTGGATCACCCATCCACTCATGATTGGCAGTGGAGTTTTACAGTGTCGAGTTGCCAGCCCAGCACCCAACCTTCCACAGAAGGCACATACATGCACACACTCACACCTAGGACCAATTTAGAGTGTCCAATCCACCTACTGCATGTCTTTGGGATGTGGGAGGAAACCGGAGCACCCGGAGTAAACCCACGCGACCACAGGGAGGACATGCAGACTCCTCACAGAAGGCACCCCATTTTCCAGTGAAAAAGCCAGGAAAGGATACTTATAGATTTGTACAAGACTTAAGGGCTGTAAGTAATGCAGTACTACCTACTTTTCCTGTTCCAAATCCAGCAATACTGAGTTCCATACTACCCATAGCTAGCTACGTTTCTGTAATAGATTTATGTTCAGCATTTTTTTCTATACCTATTCACCCTGACAGTCAGTTTCTGTTTGCTTTCACTTATCAGGGACAGCAATATGCATGGACACAGTTGACACAAGGATATACTGAATCTCCTTCATTATTTTCTCAAATTCTAAAAAAGATTTGGAGAATGCAACATTTCTGGGTGGGGTTGTGTTAGTACAATATGTAAATGATTTACTGATAGCACCAAATTCCTTTCAGCAATGTTAACAGAATACCTTGCATCTTCTGACTATCCTTGCAGGAAAAGGACACAAATTGTCAACAAAAAAATTACAGCTATGGTTACCTCAGGTACGTTATCTTGGTCATTTAATATCTCAGAGTAGGATCTTACAGTAGCTATCCGTCACTCTGAATCATCTTTATTACTTAAAATAAAACTCATCCCTTCTTGAATGCATGTCTAACTAGATATGAACTTACACTTCTTTCTGATCCATCTATTTCTCTGCACTGCTGTCCTGTTCTAAATCCTGCATCTCTGTTGCCTACTGCTCAGGATGGTAAAGAGCATGATTGTGTGTGTGTAACTATTTGCTTTCTCCTAGGGAGGACTTAAAGGACACTCCTATACCCAATGCTGACATGCATCTGTTTGTGGATGGCTCCTGTGCAAGAGATTAAACAGGAAAGTTGATCTCGGGAATAGCAGTCTGTTTGTGGATGGCTCCTGTGCAAGAGATTAAACAGGAAAGTTGATCTTGGGAATAGCAGTCAGCACCAAAGAAACAATATTGTTGCAACAAACATTAGAGGGTGTTCACTCTGCTCAAATAGCTGAGCTACTGGCTTTGCAAAAAGCCTGTGAGTTAGCCAAAGACAAGGTAGCCAATATTTTTACCGACAGATGTTATGCTTTCGAGATGGTACATGATTTTGGCCAACTTTGAGGGAGAGAGAGGGTTTTTGACCTCTTCAGGAAATTAAATTAAAAGTTCAGGGTACATAAAATCATTGTTAGATGCACTTTTGTTACCTAAAAAGCTATCTGTAATTAAATGTTGTGCCCATCAAAAGGGAATAGATGTTGTAACAAAGGGCAATAATTTGGCAGACCAAGATGCTAAACAAGCAGTAAAAGATTGTTGTAAAGATCTGTGCATATAACTATGACAAACTCCAACAGTAATGATGTGTTTGATTTTAAAAAGTTGTCAGCCTTTCAAGATGAAGCATCACAGAAAAAAGTTCTGAGGTGGCTCAAGGAAGGCTGTAAGGATGGATGTAGAAAATCCTCTGATGGCATATGGCGACATCTGGACAGCCGACTGGTGGCACCTGCCTCTTGCTACCTTACCTGGTAAGGGCATATCATCTACTGGCCCATACAGGTAAGACAACTTTATTTAATCAAATTACCAGAAGTCGGTATGCCCCTTGTGTCTCCTCTTTGATACTTCAGCATGTAAAAAATTGTAGTGTATGTTTAAAATACAATGTAAGTGAACATGCCAGCAGTAAGGCTGCGTGTTTACCTCCACCTTGGGGACCTTTTGTTAACATACAGCTGGACTTCATCCAGATGCCTAAGACTAATAATTTTCAATTTATCTAGGTTATAGTCTGTATGTTCTCTGCATGGGTGGAAGCTTACCCATGTTGCAAAGCAGATGCAGTCACAGTTGTCAAAACGTTTTTGTACGGCTATATACCGAGATTTAGTATACCATGTTCTATTAATAGCAACCAGGGAAGACATTTTAATAATGCATTGCTTAAGGGACTATGTAAAGTTTTTAATACTAAGTTGAGTCTTCACTGCCCCAACCATCCACAGTCATCTGGATTAGTGAAAAGGGTGAACAGGACCCTTAAAAATAAAATTTTGAAGATTTGTGCTGAAACACATTTAAAGTGGCCCGAAGCCCTTCCTTTAGCATTAATGAGTATGAGGGCCTCACTTAAAGCCGCCAGGAAGTTGAGTTCATATGAAATATTAATGGGGAGACCCATGGCCCTTCCAGCTACCCCTCCAGTAGGAAATGCTGATTTAACCTTGTCAGATGATGCTATGATTTCATACTGCAAGAAACTCCTTTATGTTTTGCAGCAATATCATCGAACAGTAAGAGCAGCATTACCAAAGCCTCCTGACCAGCCCTGTCACCAACTACAACCAAGTGACTGGGTTTACATTAAAATTTTCCAGAGGAAGAACAGCCTCAGCCCAAGGTGGAAGGGTCCTTTCCAGGTCCTGCTGACGACAGTGACTGCTGTTCGGTGTGCAGGACTAACAACGTGGATCCATTCATCTCATTGCAAGATGACCTGTCATGTGGGGATCCCAGACAAATTATCGCAGGCAACAGAGGGAAATCGAGGTGTGACAGAAAAATCATCTGCCCAGTGAGAAGGTCACCATCAGTAGCAGTCCATGATGAATCCAGTGACAAGTACTTTTGCTTTGTTTCTGCTGCTGTTCCCTTCTATAAACTGGTCGAAAGAAAACTGTTTCCTGCTGGTCCTTCGTTACTATGCCAAAAATCTAAACAAAACAAACTGCTGGATATGTTTGCATATACCTCATCATTCCAAGGCAGGGATCCCTATGATTCCCATCCCTGCATCACAGGTGTCATTTGAAAAGGACCTTAATAACATCAGCTTAACCTGATGTAATGTAACTGATTTTTCAAAGGTTGTGTTTCTTCAACTTGCAACCACACATCATGGAGACACGTTATGCCAGAAATGGGACTGTACCAGTAAGAAAAAGCAAATGTAATGACACCAGGCATGAAAGTGTGTTAGGCTCTTTGCACTTAAAAAGCTACGACTGGGGGTGTGGCATGGGCATGATAAGTGACTGTTACTACATCTGTGGTAATCGTGCCTACCCCTGGTTGCCTACAAACTGTACTGGATGTTGCTTTGTAGGCTACATTACTCCTGCTATTCAACATTTCAAAAACCCACCAGCAAGCAGACTGAAAAATAAGTGAGCAATCCACTGGGCAGAGCAAGTATTTTCAGTCTTTAATCCTGGGTATGGAGTGCAAAGGACAATGCTCAAAATCACTATGCTTGCTCAAATTCTACAGGAGGTGGCCAACGAAACTTCACATCACATCAGGATGGCAAATCGAGGAATGACTGAAATGTGAACTCTGGTTTTACAGAATTGAATGGCACTTGATATAATGCTTGCTGCAAAATGGGGGGGGGTCATTTGCCCTCATAAGGAGTCGTTGCTGTTCATATATTAGTGACTATCATGAGAACAGGAAAAACTGTCAAACTTCATGGAACAAAGGGCCAAAGAGTTGGACAGCACATCCAAAAATTGGACACTTTTTGGATGGTTGGGCAGTATTTTTGGTTACCTGGGAACTAGCATAATCCAGGGTATTGTCATTGTACTTTTTATTATATTTGTGATCATTTTGGTATTTTCTATTCTAAATGCAATGATTACAAGATGTTTAACCTCACCTGCACATGAAATGCCACTCCAAACACAAATCAATGACAGTTCTATTTTGACAGAAATTGATGATGAATATTATGATGCTGAGGTGTATTTTAGCAAGTTAAGAAAAATAAAAATATTATATGTATGGTATGACACTGACAGTGTCAGAGGGAGTAAACTGTTATGGGACAAGACCAGCTTATTAAAAAAATGTATATTAATTTCAGTTTATTAATGATGCTACAATATGATTGTTAAAAAAAGTAAATAAAATTTGTCTGCAGGGCTGGGGAAAAATACAGCTTCATAAGCCACAGTATTACTGTTTATTTCAAACTGCATTCTTTTAGTATGTAATAAGAGAGAATAGTACATGTTGCATGAAGTGAGGCATGTAGGAATTTGTTAGCCTGACTCCTCAGGCTAGGAGTACACTGTTGCTAGGGTAGGTTTGAAACACTGAAGGTCAGAAACAAGACCCCTTGGAAGCAGGTGAATTATGTATAGGAAGGTATTCACGTGAAGTCTGAGGCAAAAATCACGAGGGATGAGGACATTTGCAAAGTTTTCTATGGGACACAATCATTGTAATGTAATGAAAGTGCATGACTAGGTTTGATATAAAAAAACGTATAGAAAATGTGGTTTGTCTTTGTTCAGAGAGACTATTTTGACATCTGCTATGAAGAATGTCTCCCAGCGCTGTAAAAATAAAATTTTGTTTGCACATCCTGAATTGTTGTTCCTGACTAAAGGCATATAAGGTAAATTCTTAATGTTATTTATTCATGACTATATCAATATGGTGACATTTGGCATACCTTTTAAATTCAGAATTATTTGGAAGAATGTCTGGACATCGGGCTTCTGCAGCAGAGAATCCCATATAGTTAAGAAAACTGCAGCAGTGAAGGCAAAGACAGCTATCATTATGGTAAGATTTTACACAACTGTTACTTTATCATGCAATATTTTATATGCTCTACCAATTATTCCTTTCTTAATGGCAACTTCTGTTCTAGATTCTGCTAAAAACTGTACCAGTGCTTGTTTTCATTTAGACCCCCCCCCCCCCATTTATTTTTCTTGGCCTGTACTTTGATATCAATCCTTGATATGGAAGGCAATCATTAGCCGGCAGTCCAAATAAGTTACTGACATCTTGCCATTCTGTTACTTTTCCCTCTCTAGTTATTTGCTCTCATTACCTTGGTTCCTTTGCCAGTTTTCTCCAATATATCCCCATCCCAGCTTGCCTATTGTCTGTATCCCTAATTGCAGTCATCCCAATTGGCAGAATCTCCTTTCTCCATTCCCATGTTGGCTTAGTTCTTAGACCTTCTGCTACTTTATGAATATAATATGCTGTATGATTCTCCATTCCCATGTTGGCTTAGTTCTTAGACCTTCTGCTACTTTATGAATATAATATGCTGTATGATTACAGTTGTCCTTAAAGGTCTGCATCCAAAATCCCAGTCTCTCCCTGTTACTTGAGCTTTCTTCATTTCATCATCATCATCTCTTTTCACTTTGAATTATAGTTTTCTGCTTGTGCTATGTATAGCAGCCTTAACTGTGTTGCTCTGAAATACCCCTTCAACTCGGATAATCCCTATCCATCCTGTTCTATTGAAGAATAAGTTTATCCCACTTGATTCTTGCGGTCTTTCCCTCTCAGATAAAATCCTTCAGCTCTTTATTAATTACTATTCACAAATTCTCCTCTGATTGATAAAAATATGTCTGACCAGTGTGTACGACTAAAGAGATTAAAAACATTTTTACTGCTTGTAGCTTACTATCAATATCCATATAACAGTTTCCATTTTCTCAGTTTTTGTATTATCTTTTGTTTAGTCTCTTCCCACATATCCTTAGCTACCACACCAGTATCATTTTTAATCCATACTCCTAAATACTTCATTTTATCATGTCCCCATAAATATGGATATTGCTGAACCAATTCATATGTAGCTACATAATTTACCACTATTGCTTTTGTTTTGCTTTATTAGTTTTATATCCCAAAAAGTTTTGAAACTGCCCCAGTATGTTCCACAGTGCTGTAATGTTCCTTTCTGGTTTTGTCAGGTATAAAATAATGTTATCTGCAAATAGAGCCAGCTTTCTTGACTACCATACCCATTATATCCTTGAACTTCTGAGTCCCTTATTTTCTTATTTTCTTTACCAATGGTTCTAAATATAATGCAAATAACAAAGGGGAGAGAGAGAGACGACACCCCTGCCTGTTTCCTCTCCTCAAGCAGAGATTATCAGAGAAGACCCTACTCACTTTAATTTTCACCTCTGATTCTTCACATATTGTCCTAATCAGCCTTATAATGTTATCAGGGAATGCAAATGTTTCCATTGCTCTGCTCATAAAATCACAGCCTACTCTGCCAAATGCTTTCTCAGCATCAAGACCCACCAGCAACAGTGATATTTTCTTACATTCTGCTTCCCTCTGCATCATCACTTTCTATTTATGTTGTCAAATGTTTTCCTCGCCTTGAGAAAACCACATTGATCCATATCTATCAATTTTGGCATCACCTTTACCATTTTTTTAGCCATTATAGACAAACACTTTATAATCATGATTCAGCATTGCAATGGGCCTGCATGAATCTGGATTGGATGGATCTTTGCTCTCTTTAGGTATTACAGCTACCACTGCTTTCTTCCAGGATGTTGTTGGTATGTCTCCTCCACTTAAAATACTGTTAAACAAAACCTTCCAGATCTTCATCAGTTTTTTCCCTCCTAACTTCCAAATCTCTACAGGAATACCATCTAATCCTGGAGACTTTCCTGTAGATTGGTTATACATCACCATTTTTATCTCATCTCCTATCCTATTATTAATTGACGCTCCTCTCCCTCTAGCCTTGGCATATGTAATTCTTCCATAAAGATTTCCATATCTCTTTGCTTTATACAGGCTTCCACAGAATTTCCAAAATATTTCTAATACTTCTATAGGATCCCTAGTTATCCTGCCTGTAATAGGCTCCCTAAGCTTGGTGACAGCTCATTCTACTTTCTGTTGTCTAAATCGTTGTGCTAAAAGATTTCGTGCTTAGAGTTATCAAAAAACAGTTAATAGCAATATTTCTAAACTCATGCATATTATCAAGGTAATCCCTTATTTTCTGTTTAGCTTTCTGTAGTCCCTTCTCACCTTGTTCTCTGAGATTCCCACATTTTGCAATACTTTAATATTTGCCAGTCCCTTGAAATAATTCTCGTTACTTCTTAATCATCTCACCCTTTCTTTTATTTCCACCCTATTTTTAAATTCCATTTTAATTTTATCCCACTCCCTAGCTATATTTTCAGAAGTTTCTATCTTTTCTAATAGCTCCTGAATAATTTCCACTACCCATACCTTAAATTCCTTTTTCAATAGGTGGGAAAGCACCAGTGTCTCATCTTTATTTCATTACCCTGTGTTTTTATTTTAGTTATTATTGGCACATGATTGGAAATAATTCTTGGGTGCGTATCAACATCTTCAATTAAATGCACGTTTCTGTGAAATGCAAATTCTGTCTAGTGTAGCCCAGTTTTTTGTATCTTGGGGAAATGTAAATTTACTCTGTATTCCTAGTACTGAATTCTCATCTTCCACGCCAAATATTTTCATAAATTTATTTAAAAGTCTACCCTCCTTTGTTATATTTTCCTTTTTGCCCCCCCCCAGACACATCTTCACTGTTGCAAATCAAGTTCCAGTCCCCACCTATAAGTAATATTCCTTGCTGAAAGCTGATTATTTCTGCCAGAATATTCTTTAGCTCTGTTATAGCAGTTTTCTGTGGAATATAATTTCATGCCAATGTAATCCTTCTCCCTTGCCAGTAGCCCTTTAGTACGATAAATCTACCATTATTGTCTTTTTTTTCCTCTTCTATTACTGTTGGAGCTTCTCTTGCAATTAATATAAGTGCTCCTCTTTTCCTCTGCCCCAGGTATTCTGCTGAATAACCATCCTGAAAACCTTTCTTTATCAAATTCATATGTTCATTATTTCCAAATGCATCTCCTGTAGCATAGCTGCACTCTACATTTTTAATATAGTTCACTACTCTTTGTTTTTTGGATTTATCTGTGAGACCATTAATATTTACAGACATTATAAAAGAATCATATTTTTGAGGGATTATTTTTCCCACATTTTATGTATAACAGATTTTTTGTTACGTGCATTCACTCTTTGGCAGGTTAATCTTTTATACAACTGTTTCTTGTCATCTCCATTTCAACCTATGTCACAGCTTGCAGAACTTTTTGTTTTATTGAAAACCTTTAAATGAAAATACACACACACCCCCAATACCCCCCCCCCAAAAAACATACTAAATACTAACTTGGACGGGGCAGTTGTACAGCGGTTGTGTTGTCACCTTACAGCAAGAGGTTCTCCGGTTCGATTCACAGCTGGGGTGCCTTCTGTGTGGAGTATGCATGTCCTCCTTGCGTTCATGTGGGTTTCCTCCAGGTGCTCCGGTTTCCTCCCATGCTACAAAAACATGCATCTGGAGTGCTTCTCCCCAGGCTTTCGCTGAAATTTGGCGTTGTTCCAAGTCCAACTTTTCCAGTAAACAAATGTTAAATAAATAAATAATAACAACAAAACTATGTACATCTTCAAATACTGAAGTTTGGTGATTGGTCAATTCTTGTCCCACACACTGCAAGGTGAAATCCAAGGTTGAATACAAAATGCAGGATTGACCTCAGGCATAAGGCAACTATGCTGTACAGGTCTTGTTTCTTTTGTAGTGGAGTTTCTCATATATTCATTCATTCATTCATTCATTCAATTGTTCATAGTAAAGAAAAGTGTTTTTTTTTTTTACTATAAAAAATAAATATTTGAAATGTTCTCCTACAAATGGAGAGAGCAGTGCAGGGATTTTTTGTTTTGATTCAGCCTTTGTTTACTTTTCAAGTTTGCCTTTCTGAGCATGCTCACCTGTGGCTGAGGGGGGTAGGGGAAGTGTGCCTGCAGGAAGCTTCAAAGGAGTTAGCTACATTCCATCTCAAATTGCAGCTCTACTGACAACAGCTTTCCATGTGAGCCATTCATTGGTGTAATCTGTGCATTTTATCCATTCAGAAAAGTAGCCTTTCAGACATTTTACGACCAGACTGCTGCTGCTACTCTAGAAAGCACAGCAGTAATGCAATTCTTATAAAGAGACATTATTTTGTTTCTAAAATCAGTTGTTTACCAGACTATTTTGTTTACCTTTTAGTGTAGTGTAAGTCACATATTCACACAGAGTCAGAATTTTCAGACAAGCTTGTGTGCATACTGCAGGTTAGATTTCACAAACTTCACTGTTGGATGTTTATGATAGGAACTGCTTAGAATTTACAGTTTGTTGTTTTGAACTTCCCTCCCTACCCAGAGACTATTAGTTGAATGACTGGTTTAGCATTAGCCTGAGATGCTATCTAGTCAAACTCAAACCTGCAGCCTTTGCAGCAGTGAAATTACATCTTTAGTATGTGCTTGCTTTTGTAAAACTTAGTGGAAAGCTTATCCCAACTTAGGCAATTGTATTTTCTTTTGTTTGCTTTTGTTTTATGTTAGTCGCTACATGCTTTTTTCCCTTCACTGGTAATTATTTGTCATATGTTCTGCAACAGTGTTGCTTATTAGTGCATGTACTCATGCAGACATATATTTATAACACAGTTTCTCCACATTTCACAGGAAGCATTGCTTTGGACATTTTCGTCTTGGAAACAAATCCCCTGAGTTGCAAATATCCTAATATTCTAGAAGAATAAAATCTTATAATAATAGTAAAAAAAAAAAAATGTCAGACAACTGTGAAACTGAATCTTGTTACTGTACTAAAAGTATTTTCCCATTGGGTGACACCCTTCATGAATCACCGCAGTGACTGTCTGTATAATATGGATTCCATTCCACTGAATTTATTTTCTTTATCTTTCTCTTTCTCTTTATCTTTCCTGCATTGTGGTAAAATGTTTGGATCGTTCACTCTTTTGCTGAATATTTGACTGCAGCAGAGTTGCACTGGTTACCATTTGAAAGTTGAGGTAAATGCAGTCTCTATTTCCCTATCTGTGTGCATAAGTATGTATGAAATATGTAATCTAAGTTTATATTCATGTGGTTGTAAAACCACAGCCTTTCTATGTCTTACTGACCGGCTTGTAATTCAAGGCATTCTTGACTGTCAGTCAAATTTGTATATGCTGGATATTTAATTGCTGTTGTTTGTCTTTCGGCTTTTTCCCGGTAAGGAGTCACCACAGCGGAACTCCGGTCCGCTAATGATTGGCAGTAGATTTTTATGAAACGCCGAGGTGCCAACTCAACGCCCAACCTTCAACAAAGGCTCGCCCATTTATGCATGCATGTCTTTCGAACGCTACCCAACTGTGGGGAGGACATGCAGACTCCACACAGAAGGCACTGCCAAGCCAAGCTGAGAATCGAACGGGAGAACCTCTTACTGTGAGGTAACCACACTACCACTGTACCACTGTGGAATCATGCTGGATATTTAGT